>NW_011494843.1:1895909-1902442 GCF_000754665.1 Bison bison bison | reverse complement strand
GAAATACACTGAAGTTGTACCTCATTCCAGAAATTTTACTTCATGCTACCAACAAAGGGAAAAATTAAGGGGGAAAGTTGTCCCTTCAGAAATCCGGCCTACATTATATAAATGAATTACAGGAATTTCTCAATACCCTAAAAGCCTGGCGAGCCTTTTATGGGGAATATTTCAGGGCAGAGAAATTTTAACTGCATACTACTTCTCTGTGAGAAGTGTATTGGTTTCTCCCATAGCAGTTGATAAAATCTTTGGATACTATACTTTCAAATAGCCAATTAGTCAGTTTTCCACTGCTAGGAAAATTTAAATCTCTTTTCCAAACAAAACAAACAAAAATAAATAGTTGTTTTTCACTAGGAGGACATTTTACTCAAATTCTTATTTCAAAGTTCCAATTCAAACTTATCACCAAATGTAAGTGATTTTTGTTTTTTATTTTTAATGTATTTGAGAAATCCTTTCTTCCCTAACCATACTGCATCTTTCTTAGCTCCTCTTCACTTACCTACCCACAGGGTCACTGTAACCTTCTTTCATCTCCTAACTGATTTCTGTGTCTCTAGTCTCTGCTCTAACTCGACCCTCACAAAATCCTACATTCAGCCTATGGTATAGAAAAAAAGTGAATTCTAAAACAGAAACAGACTCATAGACATAGAAAACAGACTTGTGGTTGCCAAAGTAGAGAGAGAGAGAGGTAGAGGGGTGGACAGGGAGTTTGGGGTTGGTAGATGCAAGCTATTACATTTAGAACGGTTAAACGACAAGGTCCTAATATATATAGCACAGAGGATTTATTCAATATCCTGTAATAAACCATAATGGAAAAAATAGCTTTCCACAATGGAAAAAATAGCTTTAAAAAGCTTTAAAATAGCTGAGTCACTTTGCTGTACAGCAGAGATTGGCACAACATTGTAAATCAACTACACCTCAATAAAAAAAAAAATTCATTATCGAAAAAAATATATATATACCTGGTTAGAATCCTGGTTCCACTAGTTATCAGCTGTGTGATCTTGAGCAAATTACTTGAATTTGCAGGGCATTAGTTTCCTCAGTTGAAAGGACTGATGCTGAAGCTGAAACTCCAATACTTTGGCTACCTCATGCGAAGAGTTGACTTATTGTTAAAGACCCTGATGCTGGGAGGGATTGGGGGCGGGAGAAGAAGGGGACAACAGAGGATGAGGTGGCTGGATGGCATCACTGACTCGATGGACATGAGTTTGGGTAAACTCCGGGAGATGGTGATGGACAGGGAGGCCTGGCGTGCTGCGATTCATGGGGTCACAAATAGTTGGACCCGACTAAGCAAATGAACTGAACTGAACTGAACTGAGTTTCCTCAGTTAAATGGGAACATTAGTAGTTCTAGCCCATAATATTATCAGTAGGATTAAAAGGGAGAATGTATAGGAAGTCCTTAGAACAGAGCCTAACACAATGACACAAGGTAAGCTCTCAGGTAGTATTAGCTATTACTATTGGATCAACCAAAAAATCTATTGGCTTCTTCCATAAGATGTTATGGAAAAGCCTGAACAAACTTTTTGGCCAACCCAATATTTCAGCTACATTAGACATGTGATTCTTTATACCAGCTGCACCTACAGACCCTTGTAAGGGAAGTTCTTCAGCACACAATACCACGGAAGGGGCATCCACAGGACACCATATTTTGTACAGGGATTATATTTATCCCAGGCATACTCAGTTGGACAAGGCATAAAACCTAAGACATTGCCTTGCCAGTCAAGGAACAATGAATTGACAGAGCAGATATTTGCTCTCTTGAGAATTCTCTTGAGAATCTGAATTTGGAAATGTTGAGAAAATAAGGAACTTAGCAGCAAGACCAGCACCAGGAGGAAGCAGATATGGTAAGTTAGCAAAAATTATAAAGTTAAGAAGTTATATTGACAGGAGAGAGAAAGACTCAGCAGTTGGAAATGGAAACACAATCAAACAGGTAGAAAATAGCTAGATCCAGAGATGGTAGAAGACTAGCAAGGCTTTCATTTATTTCAACAGTTGATTCTCTGGATAGTGATCCACCCTCCAACTTCAGCCTACTTACTCCAGGCCATGATATTCCATTAAAATAAACCTCCCATTGCTTGAGTTAACCTGAGTGGCACTCCATTGCTTACATCCCAAAGAAACTAAAGGACAACACTGGTCCCTGAAGACACCTTAGTTGACTTGGTAATCGGATCCCTATATTTAGCAATTATACTGCCCATTAATTAATCAACTCACTGCCCTCCAGTTCACCCTATACACTTTCCCTACAGTTCTCCTCACTCTGAATGGACTCCCATTCTTTTGGTGCATATGCACAGCTTAATTTTCTTTCAAGAACTATGTCAAACCCCACTTTCTTCATGAATACCTGGGACCCACACCAGATAGAACTAGATCCAGGCTTGCAGAATCTGAAGAACATACAGCTTTCTTTAGTTAAATACATGTAAAACTAGGCCCAGGACCTAGGAAAAGACCTGTGATTTGAAAGGTTTTGAGGCCTGAGCTTCACTAGCTTAACTATACATCTGTCTCTGGTGCAAACTTAGGAGAAACTTTCCCTCCATCAAGTTATTCTACCAGGTACATTTACGGCAATGTGTATAATCATACAGACTTGCTAGAAAAATTATTACAGTCTTACACCTTGCCTCCCACTTTGAGAACATCATTTGTGACTGGACTGCAAGAGTCTTCCTTTTGGCTAGAATTAGGGATATTTGGGGGCTTCCCAATAGCACAAAGGGTAAAGAATCTGCCTGCAATGCAGGAGACACAAGTTCCATCCTTGAATCAGGAAGATCCCCTGGAGGAGGGCATGACAGCCCACTCCCGTATTCTTGCTTAGAGAACCCTATGAACAGAGGAGCCTGGCAGGCTACAGTCCATGGGTTCGCAAAGAGTCAGACATGACTGAGTGACTAACTCATACACACATACACAGGGATATTTGAACATAGTCAAATTCACTTAGAAGTGTCAATATCACCTGGTTATAAGCTCTGTGGAAGCAGGGTTCATATCTATTTTGTTTCTGCCTTAGGCCTAGATATCACAGTGCTTGGCACAAAGGATGAACTCAATAAATATTTGCTGAATGAATGAATGAATGCATGATTTTTTCAAAAAGACCATGGCTCTTTAAAACAGGGACTATGCTCTAAATATTAATGCCAAAGAGCCCATAATGATGTATGGCACAGAGTGACACTAGTTATCATTTGCTGGCTGATTTATGATGCACTATGTATCATAAATAGGGAGATTTTTTTCTTTAAGCTTCGTGATAACCAAGCACACCTGGTCAAATTCACATCCTGCCTTATCTTGTATATACTCCCCAGGTCTGTTAAGGTAAACTGTGAAAAATGAAGAACAACTGATGGGCATCAGCAAGACAGTACACTAACCCTTCTCTATACCTTCCTTGCTGCTTTCTAATTTATTGAATTTGGTTGGTTCATTCCACATCTGGAGTTTCCTGGGTCTCAGAACTAGGAGGATGTACACATAGACATAAAGTCTGGATGGACACAGACTTAAATCTGAGCCTGGTTCCTAAAAATTTCTGGGCTTCTGGGTTTTATTGTCATGGAGACCATAAACTGGCCAGAGGCCTATTAATGCACGTAATTGTTGGGTTGAATAATGAAAACTTGTTGTTGCTGGATATACACTACTGTATGGCTTAGCTATTGTAGCTATCTGTTATGTTGCTAATTCATTTAAATAATAACACTATTTAGATTGACCAAAATAACAAAATTATTTTAACTATTCAAAATTACTAAGAAAAGAATAAAGGTAGCCTAGAAACTCACAACCTACTCATCAGTTTAAAGGGAAAATATTTTTTAAACTTGCTATTTCAAGGATGGGAAAAAATGAAGCTGTGAAGTTCAGAAAAATAGGGAAGGTATTTTGATGAAACAACAATATTCTTTGAAGTGTCAAATACCTCTTAATTTTCTTTTTTGCTCAGTGAAAGTACTGCTTCCCATCTCCTCCCCAAAGCCACGGAAAACCTTCCATCATTCATGTGTGTGTGCACACTCAGTGGTGTCCCACTCCTTGTGACCCCATGGACTGAGGCCACCAGGCTCCTCTGTCCTTGGAATTCTCTGGTCAAGAATACTGGAGTGAGTTGCCATTTCCTTCTCCAGGGGATCTTCCCAACCAAGGGATTTAACCCATGTCTGTTGTGTCTCCTGTATTGGCAGGTAGATTCCTTACCTACAGCATCAATGGGGAAGCCATCATCATAGCTCCAGGCAAATGGGACCAATTTAAGAAGGAGAAAATGGCTTAGAGGAAGACAAAAGTCCTTTCAGTGCTAAGAAGAGGGGATGATACAGAAAAGAAGGAAGAGAGATATCTTTACTTTTCTACCGCAACTGTCTCACCATCAACCCCGAGAACTGGGAGGGTGACCAAAGAGTTGTGGTGTTGTTTTAGTCACTAAGTCATGTCTGACTCTTTTGGGACTCCATTGACTATAGCCTGCCAAGCTCCTCTGTCCATGGGATTTCCCAAGCAAGAATACTGGAGTGGGTTGCCATTTCCTTCTCCAGGGGATCTTGCCAACCCAGGGATTGAACACACGTCTCCTGCACTGGCAGGCAAGTTCTTTACCACTGAGCCACCAGGGAAGCCCGACCAAAGAGTAGAAGCCTCAAATAGAAAGAAGGGATGGTTACAAATCTTTGAGGACACAGCCTCAGAGCGTGTCTTGGCACACATGTAGGGACACTTCTGGAGAAAGGGAATGGCAGAAAGAGGTCATGATGATTCTCTGAGTGTCCCTCAGCCCCCACATGATAAAGAAGTCTCCCCAGAATCTCTCTGAGGTGCACGGAAGGGAGAGGAAAGCTGAACTCCAGAGGTGGCTGCCAGGGAGCTGCTACATTTAGGGTCAGAGTGACTCCCTGGCATCACAGCAGTTCTTTGGATTGAACAGTTTCTGGAGGAAGGACGAGGCAGAGTCTTGAAGGTCTGCTGTGACAGTGAGACAACAATAGGGCCAAGTCAGCAAAGTAGGACCACAGGGTTCAAGTGTGCTGAGGAAACAGTTCACAGACTTCACCAGCCCTGAATCAATGGGGGATGCCAACAACTATTCAGCAACTGGAAAGACCAAAGTCAACTCTAAGGAGGGTAGAGAGGACGCAGTGGACAGAACCACGACCTGTGTGTGAACAAGCTGCCTCTTTTCTGCCCTCATGACCATGAGGGAATATAAGCTTTCTCCTTCACACAGATGCCATGTCAGCTAATGGAAGAAGGAGATGGGAGAAGCCATGAAGAAAGAACATGTCTCTCAAAGAGACTGAGATTTAATGCCAGCTGAGAAAGCAGACGGACAGCATACCTTCAACTGTAAGTTTAAGAACCCATTCTCTACTGTCCCACCTCCCAGCCCCAGCCAGCAGAGAATGTTGACTTGTGAGGAAGTTCTGTTCTGTATAGAATATTTTTTAAGACATTAAAAAAATACCTATCGGCTTCCCTGATAGCTCAGTTACTGGCTTCTCCCAGCTCCTTCTTCCCTTAGCTGACATGGCATCTGTGTGAAGGAGAAAGCTTATTTTCCCTCATGGTCATGAGGTCAGAAAAAGAGGCAGCTTGTTCACACACAGGTCCTGGTTCTAAAATAAATACCTAAGTTGTAGCCTGTTTAATTATCACCCTAGCCTTTAATAAAAGTAGAGACTAAGAGCCAAACACATGCTGATAGCATTAAATAAATACAGTGTTTTCCAGTTTAATGCATTGCAAAGATCAAGAGGAAGCTGAAACAGTGCCCAAGCTGACTCATAAAAGAAGCCCATCATAATCCAGAACAAGTCAAGAATATACATCTAAGAATATACATCTAAAAGCCAAATTAAATCTAATATTGATTGTAAGTGTTGTTCTGTAGTATTACTTCTAATCACACATAGTCAGTGGAGAGTCTCATTGCAATTTTATGTCCAGTTTTTAAAAGGTAAATAACAGCAAAGCTAAGCAACAGCTCAGATAATAAGAAAATAGTCAAACACATTCTTATCATATATTATCATAATGACAGCTGGGAAGGATTAAATAACATTAAAAACTATCATAAATATGGTAATTGCACTGAGTAATGGACCTCAAGAAAATTAGAGATATCAAGGGAAAATTTCATGCAAAGATGGGCTCAATAAAGGACAGAAATGGTAGGGACCTAACAGTGCAGAAGATATTAAGAAGAGGTGGCAAGAATACACAGAAGAACTGTACAAAAAATATCTTCATGACCAAGATAATCACGATGGTGTGATCACTCACCTAGAGCCAGACATCCTGGAATGTGAAGTCAAGTGGGCCTTAGAAAGCATCACTACGAACAAAGCTAGTGGAGGTGATGGAATTCCAGTTGAGCTGTTTCAAATCCTGAAAGATGATGCTTTGAAAGTGCTGCACTCAATATGCCAGCAAATTTGGAAACCTCAGCAGTGGCCACAGGACTGGAAAAGGTC
>NW_011494843.1:1895518-1895809 GCF_000754665.1 Bison bison bison | reverse complement strand
CTCCAAGCCAGGCTTCAGCAATACGTGAACCATGAACTTCCAGATGTTCAAGCTGGTTTTAGAAAAGGCAGAGGAACCAGAAATCAAATTGCCACCATCTGCTGGATCATGGAAAAAGCAAGAGAGTTCCAGAAAAAACATCTATTTCTGCTTTATTGACTATGCCAAAGCCTTTGACTATGTGGATCACAATCAACTGTGGAAAATTCTGAAAGAGATGGAAATACCAGACGACCTGACCTGCCTCTTGAGAAACCTGTATGTAGGTCAGGAAGCAACAGTTAGAACTGG
>NW_011494843.1:1891354-1894538 GCF_000754665.1 Bison bison bison | reverse complement strand
AGATCCAACCAGTCCATTCTGAAGGAGATCAGTCCTGGGTGTTCTTTGGAAGGAATGATGCTAAAGCTGAAACTCCAGTACTTTGGCCACCTCATGCAAAGAGTTGACTCATTGGAAAAGACTCTGATGCTGGGAGGGATTGGGGGCAGGAGGAGAAGGGGATGACAGAGTATAAGATGGCTAGATGGCATCACTGACTTAATGGACATGAGTTTGAGTGAACTCCAGGAGTTGGTCATGGACAGGGAGGCCTGGTGTCCTGCAATCCATGGGGTGGCAAAGAGTCGGACACGACTGAGCGACTGAACTGAACTGAATGGATTTCATGATAAATTAATTCTTATCATCCACTTTAGAGGTAATTTGCATGATCTCTATGCACTGGCGTATTATGGAGGATTTCCCAGTCCCTGAAGGTGCAGGTATGGCCACTGTCTGAGGCAAAACACTTGCATATTTAGGAATTTACCCGATTCCCTTCAGTACCTTCTATGCATCACAGCAACCACAACCATCCAATACAATCAAATTAAATAAGAGCTAGAGTAATAATATTCAAAAGCAGAGACATTACTTTGCCAACAAATGTCCATCTAGTCAAGGCTATGGTTTTTCCTGTGGTCATGTATGGATGTGAGAGTTGGACTGTGAAGAAGGCTGAGCACCGAAGAATTGATGCTTTTGAACTGTGGTGTTGGAGAAGACTCTTGAGAGTCCCTTGGACTGCAAGGAGATCCAACCAATCCATTCTGAAGGAGATCAGCCCTGGGATTTCTTTGGAAGTAATGATGCTAAAGCTGAAACTCCAGTACTTTGGCCACCTCATGCGAAGAGTTGACTCATTGGAAAAGACTCTGATGCTGGGAGGGATTGGGGGCAGGAGGAGAAGGGGACGACAGAGGATGAGATGGCTGGATAGCATCACTGACTCGATGGACGTGAGTCTGAGTGAACTCCGGGAGTTGGTGAGGGACAGGGAGGCCTGGCGTGCTGCGATTCATGGGGTCGCAAAGAGTCGGACATGACTGAACGACTGATCTGATCTGAGAGTAACAATGTCTTGAGACTAATTGGACACCAACAGAAGTTGAGTCTTTATCAGGCAAATAAATTCCACAGAGCAGTGAAAGTGAATTCAATTCAGCACTCTTTGATTATGTATCATATACATGTAAGACACTCTAAGAGGCATTAAAGGGAAATCTTGACTCATCAATAAAAATGTTATAGGCTGTATATAATTAAACAGTATTCATTATGTGGTATAAGTCATACATATTTAATAGCTATGATAAGTCTAAATTCTCAACACATTCCTATTTCTCTAAGTGATGACAGCAAAGAAAAATGGCTAAAGTCCCATTAGTCACAATTTGGCCATTTGGAATCTGGGTCTTATATAAAAGTAGTTTAAAAGCAAGGTACTTAATTTTAAGTACAACATAATATAGTTAATCATTTAATATCCATCTTCTCTTATTCTTAGTAATGTAATAATAATACAGTATATAGTGAAATAATATAATGATACTCAGGTCGACACTTGATAGATTCTTTGATATAAAATAATCAATACATATAAAAGACAGTTAGAAAATTATGTAGTATAGCCACGAGAAAGAAAGACATCCTGCCATTTGTTGCAACTTGGATAGACCCTATGGACATTGTGTTAAATGAGATATAAGACAGAGAAGGATATGGTATGATACCACTTATATGTGAAATCTAAAGTAGATAAACTCATGGAAACAGAGAGTAAAATGGTGGTTTACCAAGGGATGGTGGGGAGGAGGGAGAGATGTCTAAGGATACAAACTTGCAACAGGTAGTAAATAAGCTCTAGAGATCTAATACACAGTATAGTGAATATAGACAACCATATTGTATCATAATCATCAAACTTGCCAGGATACTAGAACTGAGTTATTACAACCACTAAAAAAATTTGATAGTTATGTAATGTGATAGAGGTGTTAATGAGTGCTTCAATGGCACTCATATCATTATATATAAATGGAGCAAATTAACATGTACACCTTAAATTTTACCTTGTTACATGTCAAATAAGTTTCAGTAAATATCAAATTTTAAAATAATTTTATATCAAAAAATAAAATTAAATTAAAAAATAATTTTAAAGGTAGATAAAATAAGGAACCATTCTTTGTGGCAGAGATTGCCAGTTGTTTTCTAATTTCTACTCTCCTCTTCTTTATAATAGAATCCTGATGATTAGCTGAGAAAATTTGAATACTGCATTTCCAGCTCTGTCCAGTTAGGTGTGGCCATGTGAGACTCAACTCTGGCCAATTATATGAAAGCAGGAAAGGGCATGCACATCAGTGGCTAGAACTCAAGCAACCATATTGAGCCATGAATTTAGTATGCCAAGAATGACAGCTAAAAATAGCATCAATCACTGATGATCAAGAAGTGGCCAGATCAGGATGCCTGGACTGACTACATACAGAGTTTATATGAGTAGAAGAGAAATACTTATGATTTTTTTAAACCACTGTTATTTTAGATTTTTCTTTGCAGCCAATCAAAATCTAACATAATGACAAACCCCTCCCATCAGCCAATAAAAATGTCAAGAGAAAATCTGAAGTAGTGAAGAGAAATAATTCTGCACCCAGATAATAATTCTGGTATTTTAGATCCTGTATGGGTCCTTTAGGATTATGAGAGCTTTTTAAAATCTTTAGAGCCTTATGACCCAGCAATCCCACTGCTGGGCATACACACTGAGGAAACCAGAAGGGAAAGAGACACGTGCACCCCAATGTTCATCTCAGCACTGTTTATAATAGCCAGGACATGGAAGCAACCTAGATGCCCATCAGCAGATGAATGGATAAGAAAGCTGTGGTACATATACACAATGGAGTATTACTCAGCCATTAAAAAGAATACATTTGAATCAGTTCTAATGAGATGGATGAAACTGGAACCTATTATACAGAGTGAAGTAAGCCAGGAAGAAAAACACCAATACAGTATACTAACGCATATATATGGAATTTAGAAAGATGGTAACAATAACCCTGTGTACGAGACAGCAAAAGAGACACTGATATATAGATCAGTCTTATGGACTCTGTGGGAGAGGGAGAGGGTGGGGAGATTTTGGAGAATGGCATTGAAACATGTATAATATCATGTATGAAACGAGTCGCCA
>NW_011494843.1:1886444-1890878 GCF_000754665.1 Bison bison bison | reverse complement strand
AGCAGTTTATTGTTTTTTTTTTTTTTTTTAAAGAAGCAGAACAATTTTTTAATGAAATTCCAATTAGAAGCCTAATAGGCATGACAGACAAAAGAGAGATCTTGAGCTCAGGCTGTACTAGTAGCTGGTCTTGTACTGTTTAAAACCCAGCTCACTACCCCTTGCTCCTAATTCTGTCTTACACACACACACTCACACACACACACACACACAGTCATTCCTGTAGATAGGGCTCTGTTGAACCCAGTTGAAATCCTCTTGACTCCCTGATCTCTTCTGCCTCTTCCAGTTGTTGGATTCTATGTACAATTGTGTAGACACATCTAGTAGTAAAATCTTAAAACATGCTCTCCTCTCTACAGTGTTCTCAAGTGGAAACAACACAAGTTAGAAAAGAGGGCAAGTAAGCATTTCATCATTTCATTTGATTTCCTTTAGGGCTCAAGCAAATAAAGAAATATTAATTTAAAGCCTCACCATATGCTATAAATTTCTCTCAGGGAAACAGGAATGAGAAACGCAGTTTCTAAGCACTTAGAACTTAGCACAGTGACTGGCATCTTGTGCTTGTGCTTGATGAATGATCATTTTAACTGAATTGAATATTATAGCAAAATATATCCAAGACTCACAACATAAATGGCTCCAACATCACTGGGCAGAACTCTTTGTGATTAATTCCATTAGATACTTGAAAATCAATTTCATTGACCTTATTTTTCCTCTTACTTCAATACAAGAACATATTTAGCCACTCAGTGTTGAACTTCTTCCTCTTTTAACTCCAAACATAGATTTGAGAGCTGGATATTCAGGTAGTCTCTTAAGAACCTCATCCTTCCTCTCTACACAGTGGAACACATTTGTCTTTAAATAATTTACTTTTCAGTATCATTATCCTACCTTGGGTATGCATTCTTTCTGAAAATAGCAGAAGATATAACAGATGATGTCTCTTTTAAAAGGAAAGTTCTTCTAGAGACCAAAAAAGATCCCTCAGTTTTTTGTTTGCTTTGTCAAGTGCCTGCTTACACGTGGGACACTGGTGAACACACCTCTGGTGAGAGAGAAGACTCCTGACTTTCTCAGAAATTCACTGCAAGTAGTCTACAAGTAATAGTCGCTCAGTCATATCTGTCTCTTTGCAACACCATGAACTGTAGCCTGTCAGGCTACTCTGTCCATGGAGTTTTCCAAGCAAGAATACTGGAGTGGGTTGCCATTCCCTTCTCCAGAGTATCTTCCCGACCCAGGGATTGAATCCAGGTCTCTGCACTGCAGGCAGGTCCTTTACCATCTGAGCCACCAGGGAAGCCCCCAAAGTTCACTATGTATTGCCAAATGAGCCAGTCTTAGGCAGCAAACTACATTTTGCATAGTTAGGCTAAAACGTCCAACACAACTCTCCTTTTGCGGCAGTGCTTTAATAAGCCTAAGTACGGTTGAGGTGCGTTAGTGGAAGATCTGTACTCTGTCTGAAAGGCTCAGGGCAGATTTTCAGGAATGACCTAGGGAGGCTGCTCAGGTGTGCTTTGGGGTTTTTCAGCCTTTGAGGTGTGAGACATGCATGCATCACTCCTTGAGGTCAATCGGTATCCCTGTGCGGCCCAGCATAATAACAGGCAGACAGGAGAGGTGAGTGGGTGAATGAAAGATGGAGTGAGTGAGAAATAGAATTGATGGGGAAACTGTGGTCTTAGTGATATGTGTTCCTGAGAGGAAGTAGAAAAGCATTTCCAAGCCTTAATGCCTTGAAGCTTGGCTGATAACTCCTAGTTCAGCTTCCTTGCAAGTCAAAAGGAGGTGGTCAGAACTTGTTTCTCTTGAAAAAGCTACCCGTTCTTGGAAAGGAAGTGTTTTTTTTTCCATCTTTATCAGCCTCTGACTCCACAGCTGTATTACTGAAAGAGCTAGGAATCAGACCATGCAGCCAAAGGCTGCTCTGTTCCTCACACTATCCTGTTAACCACAGGTGTCTTCTCTCTGCCAGCCTGGATGATTGCATCTTAGCCAGCCCAATCCCTAGCTAAGGTTATTCTACAAGTGAATCAACACAGGCAAGGTTTTTCCTTCTTGAAATTGAAAGTGTTAGTCACTCAGTTGTGTCTGACTCTTTGTGACCCCATGGGCTGTAGCCCACCAGGCTCCTCTGTCCATGGAATTCTCCAGGCAAGAATACTGGAGTGAGTACCCATTCTCCTCTCCAAGGGATTGTCCCAACTCGGAGATGGAACCTAGGTCTCCTGCACTGCAGGCAGATTCTTTACCATCTGAGCCAGCAGGGAAGCCTTCATGCCACCTTACAAACTTATCGCAAGTAGAAATATTGTACCCACTGAAGCTAATGGCCCCTCCAATTTAATATTGTGTCCAGTAATGGCATCAGGGGACTTTTTACTGGGAAGGAGTATGGGACATTCTGAGTACATGTATGCCAAAAGTTTGAACACTATCATTTCCAATTTCAGTCCCTAATGTAGTTAACAAATATTTGCTGAAACATGTACTGTAGAAAATTCCCTGGTGGTCCATTGGCTAAGATTCTATACTCCCAACGCAGTGGACTGGGGTTTGATCCCTGTTCAGAAAACTAGAACCCACATGCCACAGCTATGAGTTGGTAGTCCAAAGCTAAAGATCCTGCATGCCGCAACGAATACCCGGTATAGCCACTACCGTGTACTGTATATCTAGCACTGTGGTAAGAACTTTCAATCCCTTCCTTGAACATCCTTGCATTTCTGATTTGTACTATTTCCACTTTGGTCATTAAAATTGATCTAAAAGATATTTCTATGTCTACTATGTGTCTACACTTCAAAGCCTTCACTGGCTTGGAGGGTGAGGTGATAGTGAGGAAAGGAAATGGAAAGGCCTGAGACACTAAGATTAAAAAAAAATGTAGTCTCTTGTTCAAGGACCTAACAGTCCAGTCAGGGAGCTACAAACATGCACAGCTGACTATAATACAAGCCAAGCAGAGAGAAATGATCATAGAGGCATAAACAAGGTATTATTGCTGTTGTCTAGTTGCTAAGTTGGGTCTGACTGTTTGGCAACTCCATGGACTGTAGCCCGCCAGACTCCTCTGTAATGGGCTTTCCAGGCAAGAATACTGGAGTTAGTTGCCATTTCCTTCTCCGGGGAATCTTCCTGCCCCAGGGATTGAACTCATGTCTCTTGCACTGGCAGGCAGATTCTTTACCCCTGAACAACCAGGGAAGCCCAAACAAGGTATGATTCTGCCAAGGAAGAGCTGGTGATTTCAAATCAGGCATTGGGAAAGAATTCTTAGAATGGGTGTCATTTAAGCCGGACCCTAATGAATGAGTAGAAATTTTTCCCTTAAGAAGAATAACAGTCAAGCAAAGAAAATAGTAGGAACAGAATCATGTCTAAGTGCATAGTGTATTTGAGGAGAGGATTCCCTAGAAGGCTGGGATCTGTGTTGCCAGATAAACCCAGAAAGGTGAACTGGGACTAGCTTAGTGAGAGCTTTGAATAAGTGAAAACAGTCATACTTTGTACAGTGGATACTGGGAAAACATTAAAGATTTCTGAGGGCATTGCTACTATTTCCCCCTCCAAATAAGAAACCTGAGGCTTAGAAAGAGCAAGAAACTCAATCTGAGGCAAGTGTGGAGATGACAGTTGAACTAAAGCTTAACTCCAAAGTCTTTAAACACTACACCTGTTTTTTTCTTCTTTCTTTTTAGGATATCACATTAGTTTCAGGTGTACAACATTATTTGATATTTGTATATACCGTAAAATAATCACTACAATAAGTCTACTTAGCATCCACCACCACATGTAGTTAAGCGATTTTTTTTTTTCTTGTGATGAGAGCTTTTCTTCTTTTGTTTCAGCACTTAGGCTTTCTCTAGATGTGGTGTGTGGCCTCAGTTGCCCCACGGCATGTGGGATCTTAGTTACTCCAACTAGGGATTGAACTCACATCCTCTGCACTGGAAGCACAGAGTCTTAAACACTGGACTGCCAGGGAAGTTCCAATGATAACTTTTAAGATATATTCTCTTAGCAAACTTTCAAATTCACAATTCCATATTATTAATGAAAGCCAACAAGCTGTACATTACCTGCCCATGACTTATTTACTTTATGCATGCATGCACGCTCAGTCATGTCTGACTTTTTGCAACCCTATGAACTGTAACCCCCAGACTCCTCTGCTAATGGGATTTTTCCAGGCAAGAGTACTGGAATGGGGTGCCATTTCCTCCTCCAGGGGATCTTCCCCAAGCTTATATCCATCTAGTCTTAGTTTTTACCTGTAAAGTATTAATAATAATAATATTTCTTTATCTACCTAGTAGTTTGATCAAATAAAATTATTTGGGTTGGTCAAAAAGTTCATTCAGGTTTTTCCATAACAGCTTATGAAAAACCCTAACAAACTTTTTTGTCAACTCC
>NW_011494843.1:1881745-1886344 GCF_000754665.1 Bison bison bison | reverse complement strand
GTCAACTCCAATACATATGCTAAATGTTTTAGAAATTACAGAAGAATTCTGTAAGTATTAATATTTAGTAGTATCATATTGTTATCACAGTTACAACTAGTATTATTCCTGAAGGCAGCATAAATGCATTTTTGCAAATGCAAGTAGTGTTATTGTTAATACTGGCTATAAGTGATTGAGTTCTACTCTGCTTTGTAGATGTATTATCTATTTCCTTTCACCATGCTGTGAGTCATTATCTCCAATTTACATTTAAGTAAACAGAGGCAAAAAGATAAAAAAAGTTGTTCAGGCATGAGATAAAAAAAAAAAAAAAATTGTCCAGTCACGTAGCCAATAAGTCAAGAACCAGGGAGCAAACCTAATATCTTTGAATCCCCAAATTCTTTCCATAGACTCTCCACTACTTTCCCATTGATGATGTTACAAACCTGCCTGATGTCTTCAGGGAGCAATTAATGATGCCAGCAATTTCAACACTTTCAGCCAGAATGGCAGTGTCTGATTCTGTGTTTCCAGAAAGTTGTAATGATTTCTAACTTTGTTAAGAATTATGATAAATAAATAAATAATGTGTTTCTTTTAGGCTTAACTAGAAACATGACTTGTTCTGTCCCACCCTCTGAAAATGAAATGTTTTCTTTAGAAATAATTCCTCTGATTTAAGAAACAAAACAAAACTCAATATGTAATTGTATTGATTTCTTATAGTTAGTTTAAATTTTAAAAGATTCTTTAACACCAACTGAATAATTTTAAAGTATATTTCTTTTTTCTTCATCATTAATCTTAAAAGAAAACCCACTAAATAGTATTGATAATGTCCAGAAATTTGATGAATATTATTCATGCTCAGATTATTCTCCTAAAATATGTATATTACATGTAGTAAATTATCAGATAACAAGCTGACTTTTACCAAATTCATAATCTTGGCAGTTTTCATATTTAATGAGGATAATGAGATACTCCAAGTAATAAAGTCATTAATAATAAGGCCACCAGATATTCTGATTTAATTGGAAAATAATTGCTGTTGTTCTTTTTTTAATGTAACATTCTTGTTTTTAATATAACATTCTCATTTTCTTGGTTTTTAATGTAACATTCTTGTTTTCAAAAAGTGTTGTAAACTTATAAGTGAATACAGAGACCTTGAAAGGCTGGCTCTGAGATTGGGTCCCAGTGGGACTCAGTTAGTGTCACAAAAGCGTCACTTGGTGTTGAATGAGGCAGGATATAAAGTACATGCAAATGGGCTTAGAAGCAGGGCACCAGGCTCAACAGCTAAATTCAGACAAATTTCTTTCTCATCTTTTCAAACATTTTGGTCATTTTGTGACGATTTCATGCATAAAATTATAGACTCCTGAGTTGGAAGCAGACTTAAACTTTTCATATCCTCTCTTTCTACAGTGAAGTCATTAGTGTTTCCTGGTATTTGCTTGAAGATTTTCAGCAATAGAAACTCACTACTTACTAAGGTAGACCTTTCCACCTTTGATCACATGGCTTTGGCATCTCTTTAGATTAGGTCGAAATCTTTTTCTATAGTTTCTTTCTGTAAATATCAGTCCAACCTACAGGGAATATGAAATAAGACTCTATTTCGTGTCACACGCCTTCAAACATGTGAGAGAATCTCACCACTGTTCTCAGAGGCAGCCAGATTTGAGAAGAAACTTGTAAAGACAGGTATTTGAAAGGATGCTGATTAACACACACACACACACATTTACAGTGGTTTACTTTGAGTGCTGAAGTAGTATTGGACATTTGTCCTTCGTCTTTGTTCTTCTTCATTGCTTGAATCCTATATGAATATATATTCTAATTAGAATGAAAAGAAAAAGTAAACCTATTTACACTTTGAGAAAACATTTTTAAGTCTTAAGTGTAATGGATGAAAACTGGTACTTCACTTCGAATAAACAGAGAATTTAAATGTGATATGTCCAAATGACAAGCCTTAGTCTTCCAAGACACTGACCCATATAGTGTCTCAGTAAAGATGTATGGCCTTTCCTGATGGATCACATGGTAAAGAGTCTGCCTGCAATGAGGGAGACCTGGGTTTGATCCCTCGGTTGGGAAGATCCCTTGGAGGAGGTCATGGCAACCCACTCCAGTACTATTGCCTGGAGAATCCCCATGGACAGAGGAACCTGGAGGGCTACAGTCCATGGGGTCACAAAGAGTCGGCCATGACTAAGCAACTAAACACACACAGCACACTAAGATGTGTGAATGTTAAATAAACCAAGCAATCATTCAGTTAATCAATGATCAAAATCTATCAAGTGAAGTGAAGTCGCTCAGTCCTGTCCGACTCTTTGTGACCCCATGAACTGTATCCCACCAGGCTCCTCCATTCATGGAATTTTTCAGGCAAGAGTACTGGAGTGGGTTGCCATTTCGTTTTCCAGGGAAAATCTATCAAAATCCAACAAAAATTGTCATCTTCTCATTTCTTTCTTTGTAGATGTATTCATTGCAGGGAAGTAACAGTTGCACTAAGGACCAATTTGTTATTCCTTCATTCCAAGTACTAAAAGGAAAAAGATTAATTTTACTCTAATTTAAAATAATTTAATCTCTTTTATTTGCATTTTATCCCAAATGCATCACAGTCCAAAAATTTACAAGTGAAGAAAAATAGATGATCTTAAGTCACCCAAAAATATTTTTCTACTTGGTTGTGGTGAATCTATGAGGATTTTGCACATGAAATGATGAGTGTGATGTTGATAATGATTTAATCTGACATGTATACCAGGTAGTTTGCGTGCATTATCTCTTCTAGGATTTACAGTCAGCCTATAAACTAGAAATTATTGTCCCCATTGTCTTTCACAGATTAGAAAGTTGAGGAGAGAGGTATGTGTTATACTTGTCTATATTAGATAGTGGCAAGACAACATTAACAATTTCACCAGACCCTATTTGTTGTTTTTTAGACAAAAGTTGCTATCCTGAGACAAACCTCTCTGCCTATATGCCTTGTTATTTTTTCCTGGGTTCCACTTGCAATTGTTACAAAGACTTTTCAGATTAACTTTCTTGTATCCCTCAAAAATTAAAGCTAGAATTGCCGTGTGATCTAGTAATTCCACTTTTAGATATATATCTGAGGGAAACAAAATCAATATCCCAAAGAGATATCTGCACTCCCATGTTCATGGCAGCATTATTTACAAAACCTAAGGCATGGAAGCTGAAGGCAAGAAGAAAAGGAAAGATACACCCATCTGAATGCAGAGCTCCAAAGAACAGCAAGGAGAGATAAGAAAGCCTTTCTCAGTGAACAATGCAAAGAAATAGAGGAGAACAATAGAGTGGGAAAGACTAGAGATCTCTTCTAGAAAATTAGAGCTACCAAGGGAACTTTTCATGCAAAGATGGCCACAATAAAGGACAGAAATAGTATGGACCTAACAGAAGCAGAAGATATTAAGAAGAGGTGGCAAGAATACACAGAAGAACTGTACAAAAAACATCTTCAAGATTCAGGTAACCATGATGGTGTGATCACTCACCTAGAGCCAGACATCCTGGAATTTGAGGTCAAGTGGGCCTTAGGAAGTATTACTATGAGTAAAGCTAGTGGAGGTGAATGAATTCCAGCTGAGCTATTTAAAATCCTGAAAGATGATGCTGTGAAAGTGCTGCACTCAATATGTCAACAAATTTGGAAAACTCAGCAGTGGCCACAGGACTGGAAAAAGTCAGTTTTCATTCCAATCCCAAAGAAAGGCAATGCTAAAGAATGTTCAAAATACTACACAATTACAGTCATCTCACACACTAGCAAAGTAATGCTCAAAATCCTCCAAGCCAGGCTTCAACAGTACATGAACCATGAACCTCCAGATGTTCAGGCTGGATTTAGAAAAGGTAGAGGAACCAAAGATCCAATTGCCAATATCCATTGGATCCTAGAAAAAGCAAGAGAGTTCCAGAAAAACATCTACTTCTGCTTTATTGGCTACACCAAAGCCTTTGACTATGTTGATCACAACAAACTGGAAAATTCTAAAAGAGATGGGAATATCAGACCACCTGCCCTGCCTCTTGATAAATCTGTATCCAGGTCAAGAAGCAACAGTTAGAACTGGACATGGAACAACAGACTGGTTCCAAATTGAGAAAGGAGTACATTAAGGCTACTTATTTAACTTATATGCAGAGTACATCATGCGAAATGCTGGACTGGAAGAAGCACAAACTGGAATCAAGATTACCGGGAGAAATATCAGTAACCTCAGATATGCAGATGACACCACCCTTATGGCAGAAAGTGAAGAAGAACAAAAGAGCCTCTTGATGAAAGTGAAAGAGGAGACAGAAAAAGTTGGCTTAAAGCTCAACATTCAGAAAACTAAGATCATGGCATCTGGTTCCATCAGTTCATAGCAAATAGATGGGGAAACAATGGAAACAGTGACAGACTTTCTTTTCTTGGGCTCCAAAATCACTGCAGATGATGACTGCAGCCATGAAATTAAAAGATGCTTGCTCCTTGGAAGAAAAGCTATGACCAACCTAGACAGCATATTAAAAAGCAGAGACATTACTTTGCCAACAAAGGTCCATCTAGTC
>NW_011494843.1:1870925-1881645 GCF_000754665.1 Bison bison bison | reverse complement strand
ATGCTTGCTCCTTGGAAGAAAAGCTATGACCAACCTAGACAGCATATTAAAAAGCAGAGACATTACTTTGCCAACAAAGGTCCATCTAGTCAAAGCTATGGTTTTTCCAGTAGTCACGTATGGATGTGAGAGTTGGACTATAAAGAAAGCTGAGCACCAAAGAATTGATGCTTTTGAACTGTGGTGTTGGAGAAGACTCTTGAGAGTCTCTTGGACTGCAAGGTAATCCAACCAGTCAACTATAAAGGAAATCAATCCTGAATATTCATTGGAAGGATTGATGCTGAAGCTGAAACTCCAATCCTTTGGCCACCTGATGTGAAGAACTGACTCATTGGAAAAGACCTTAATACTGGGAAAGATTGAAGGTTGGAGGAGAAGTGGTCAGCAGAGTATGAGATGGTTGGATGGCATCACTGAATTGATGGACATGAGTTTGAGTAAGCTCCAGGAGTTGGTGATGGGCAGGGAAGCCTAGCGTGTTGCAGTCCATGGAGTCATAAGAGTCAGGTACAACTGAGTGACTGAACTGAACTGAAGGAATGGAAACAATCTGTCTATTAAGAGATGAGTATATTAACTTTCTTCTATATATGTGTATGTATATACACATATATATACATACATACATATATACATACATACATACACATACACACGTGCACACACACACACACATATATATATATACATCACTCAACTCTAATAAAAAAGGAAATCTTGCCGTTTACAACAACACAGATGGACCTTGAGGGAATTATGCTAAGTAAGGAAAACCAGATGGAGAAAGACTAATACTCTAGGACCTCAATTATATTCAGAATCTAAAAACCAAACTCAGAAAACAGAAAACAGATGGATGGCCACCAGAGGTAGGGGTGGGGAGTTGGGGAAGTACATGAAGTTGGTCAAAAAGTAAAAATCTCTAGTTATAAGAAAATAAATTCTGAGGATATAATGTACAGCCTGGTGACTATACAGTACTATGTTTATATTTGAAAGTTCCTGGGAGTAAATCTTAAAAATTTTTATCACAAGAAAAAAATTGTAATGGTTTGAAATGATAAATATTAACCAGACTATTTGTGGTCATCATTTTACAATATATTCATGTATCAAATCATTATATTGTACAGCACAAACTAATACAATGCTCTATGTCAATTATATCTCGATAAAACTGGAAGATAAATAAATAAATAAACAAAATACCTCTTCTGTGCCCCTGGAATCATTTCCTTATCTCGCAAAGATATACACTTAGAAGTCACAAAGAAAACTTAGTTAAATTTCTTTATTTTTCTTTTTAGTCCTACTTCCCATAGAGTTGATCCACATTCTTTTTTTTTTTTTACCCCAAGTCTTAAGAAGTTTGAGTAAAATGTGTATTCCTGTGAAGACGTTCAGCCTAAGGTGGAAACTGAGCCAACTTAAAGTCTTCTGAGCTTGATTTTAATATTGGTGATGATAATTTATAGTAGCATAATAATAACCATTTATTGAGTGTTTATTATATGCCAGGCAGTAGGTAAACACTTGCATGCACTGTTTCATTGAATGTTTGCAATAAATCTGTTAAATTTTAAATAAAATTATTATCCTCATTTATAGTTAAAAGAAACTGAGGTTTAGAAAGATTAGGTTAATTAGCTTGATTAAAGTCAGCCTACTAAGAAATTAACAGAACTAGGATGTGGCACCATATTTAGTCTAATATCAGTGCCCATCCTTTCAAACACAATGCTATATGTTTAAGTCTCCCACAGTAATATTAAGGAATTACTACAGAGGTTGAGATGTCTTTCTCTACATTCCCAATATGGTTTATGAATTCCTCGAGCAATTAATATTGTTACTGTGGCTATTATTGTTAGGGGAAACACAGTGATTGAAACCGCCCACCCTGGCCAGGCACCGTAGTAACCATTTGCATGAGTTGTTTTATAACAGGAGATCCTGATAAGGAATACAGAACTAATAAGCCACCACCAACCGGAAGAGTTCAGGAAAGGTCTAAAGGAGACACCGCGTGTCCGTCCACTTCCCAGAATCCCTCTCGCTAGCATCCACCTTGGCTGAGCGATGTGTGCGCCACCAGGAAAGACTCTGAATTAGAAGGATTGGCCAAAGACCACCCAGAAACGAATCCCATCACCATAAAACCCGAGACTGCGAGCCACAAGGCAGAGCAGTTCTCCTGGGTTCCCTTACCTTACTGCTCTCCACCCGGGTGCCCTTTCCCAATAAAATCTCTTGCTTTGTCAGCACATGTGTCTCCTCAGACAATTCATTTCCGAGTGTTAGACAAGAGCCCAGTTTCGGGCCCTGGAAGGGGTCCCCCTTCTTACAACACTATTGCCACTATTAATAAAACATCAATAACAATGACCCCTGCATATTTATGGATATTTATCATACCCACCACACGTCTGGAATATTTACAAATTTAATCTTTACAGCTATCTTATAAAGTAAGTGCAAAAAATCCCAGTCTTCATAATAGGATTCAAAAATCTTACAGAGTTTAAGGAATCACTTTCAGGTTCCATAGCTATTAACCCAATGTTTGATCCAGGTCTGACTCCAAAACCTATCCTTTCATACCTCTGAAGGTAATCTGACCATGACACTTCTCATCCAAATGAAGTTCCTACTCATTTATTTGGCATCCTAGTTGCCTCTTGACTTTCTCCAAGGATATCACTCTCCCTTCCAGATGGTTGTCTCTCACAACTGAGAAAAATACTCTAAGTTGGAGTAGATCATTCTCTGTCCAATGAAATGGAAAATGGTGTTTCCCATTAAGAAATTTCAAGTAATGTCATCATTATTATTTCATTGTTATTACATTTTTTCCCCCTGAACCCATTCTCTTAAGAAAACTTACTTTTCTGAAATGAGGTTCATAAATCACTACATTATTTTAAAAGTTATGTTATTATTAACCACAAACCATTAAGAAGATCTTCAGGCTCTATTTCTCAAGCAAATTACATAAAAGTTGGCAGCCAGAAGGGAATTTATCCTTCAAACATTTGCCCTAAGCAGTGACTCATTTGATTTGGTTTAGTTAACTCCTGGGTTAGTAAAAATTTTTTAAAAAATTAAATAAAGATATACATGTCATTGGGTTGACATGTCAGTCTGTCCTGAATAATTGTTAATTGACCCCTGAGATGCCTGAGAATTTTTGACTATTGTTGCAAAACTAGACCAAAGATAAATTCCAAGATACAATGATCTTTTTTCGTTGTCCCAAGTTAAACTGCTATTGATGGGTTACCATTTGAATTCACTTGTTAACATCGAATTCGAGTTTTGAAGATCTTGCCGAGATATTATTCCCTTGAGCAAAATGTTCTGCACTGTTTTAATCAGCCTAACTAGTTCTGTGGAAAACAGAGCAGCCAGTTGAACAGAAAACTGGCGAAGGAATAAAATGTCAGATACACCAAATAGATTTGGCTTGCCAGCAGCAAGGGAAGAAAGACTCAGAAACTGGGGACAGCATTTCTCTTTCTAAAATATGCTCCATTCTGAAAGAGCATTGGATTTTGCAGGAAGAAGGTAGAGCAAATTTCAAAATTAAACAGGTGATAAACGGAATCATTTCACTGCTGACAATGGTCTGCTCTCCCTCTTGCCTGTCCTGAGTTTTACAAATTCTCAAAGGAGATCCTGTCATTAGGAAGTAAAACACTTTCTCAATAAGCCTGATCTTAAGTTACCTTACAAGTAGGAGAGGAAGTGTGAAAGGAAAAACAAACAAACAAGAAATGAAAAACAAAAGGACTGAAAGAGATGTATACTTAATAGCCCAGATCATTATAATCTCTTCAGTTCAGTTCAGTTGCTCAATTATGTCTGACTCTTTGTGACCCCATGGACTGCAGGACGCCAGGCTTCCCTGTCCATCACCAACTCCCAGAGCTTGCTCAAATTCATGTCCATAAATACAGTGATGCCATCCAACCATCTCATCCTCTGTTGTCCCCTTCTCCTCCTGCCTTCAATCTTTCCCAGCATCAGGGTCTTTTCCAATGAGTCAGTTCTCATCAGGTGGCCAAAGTATTGGAGCTTCATCTTCAGCATCAGTCCTTCCAATGAATATTCAGGACTGATTTCCTTCAGAATTGACTGGTTTGATCACTTCACAGTCCAAGCGACTCTCAAGAGTCTTGTTCAACACCACAGTTCAAAAGCATCAATAATCTCCCTTAGCTTTTAGCAAAAGGGAAAGCTAAAAAGGCAGCAGGAGGAAGTGCCCTCTTTTTCTGCAACCATCTACTAAAGAAGCAGCCCGCATCTAACCAGGAAGGGTGTGAGTGTTTGCAGCAGTGTGCACATGCCCAGATTTGACATAAAGACTATATTTTTGTTGAAAATCTTGTTTGCTGTATCTAATCTGTCCTGTTGAAAAAAAACACCTTGCATGATTGTTTCTGGCAGCTTGAAAATGCCCAGGCCTTGAAACAGAGTGAAAGCCTTTCTTTCATGGGGCCTTAGAGCATCTCTCCACGATAAACTTCATGCTTCAGAAAATAACTATAGTAGAAATTTTTCACAAAGGGAATTTGTGGCAATTATATTCTAACCTGAAATAAGATAAGAATCCTAGCCACACTTTTCATTAACTCTGTGGACTTGGCCTTGTGATTTACCCTCCCAGAGCCTCAGACTTCTCATCTGGAAGGTGGTGATAATAGCACCTACTTTGTGGCATTGGCTTGAGCATTTGATAACATGTCACTTCAGTTGTGTCTGACTCTGCAACCCTATAGACTGTAGCCCACCAGGCTCCTCCATCCATTGGATTATCCAGGCAAGAATACTGTAGTGGGTTCTCATACCCTCCTCCAGGAGATCTTCCCAACCCACGGATCTAACCTACATCTCCTGCATTGCAGGTGGATTCTTTTACCGCTGAGCCACCAGGGAAGCCACATGTACAATATATGTGCTCATAAAATGATATCTGCCTCTACTATTATTATCACTACTATTATTATCACTATTATTATTATTAGTGTTCATGTTTATTTATGACCATTTTCTTTTCTAGGAGTTTGGTTCCTTATATATATATATATATTTTTTTTTTTCCTATTAAAAAGCCCTTTGAAAAGCACATGTGATCACATGAGTGAATTTTTCAGAAATACCAAGACATGAGATCTATAAAACAGCTTGTGTGCATGCCAGGTTGCTTCAATCATGTCCAACTCAGGTGTGACCCTGTGGACTGTAGCCTGCCAGGTTCCTCAGTCCATGGGATTCTCCAGGCAAGAATACTGGAGTGGGTTGCCATGACCCCCTCCAGGATCTTCCCAACCCAGGGATCAAACCTGGATCTCCTGCATCGGCAGGCAGATTCTTTACCACTGGTGCCACCTTGGAAGTGCCTAGGAAATAAAGTGAAAGTTACTCAGGCATATTCAACTCTTTGTGACCCAATGGACTAAACAGTCCATGGAATTCCCCAGGCCAGAATACAGGAGTGGGTAGCCTTTCCCATTTCCAGGGAACCATCCCAACCCAGGGATCAAACCCAGGTCTCCTGCATTGCAGGCGAATTCTTTACCAGCTGAGCCACAAGGGAAGCCCCCAGGAAATGGGGTACCTCATAAAAAAGAGGCAATATGCTGAACTGAGGAGCAACTTTTAAAAAATTTTACTCTAAAAGAGGTAAAGACTATCTGATAGGTTTGAACACCTGGAAAGCTGTTAAGATTTGGTTATTAGCACAAAGAAAGTTAGGCAAATTTAACTTGGTAAGTTCTTAACTCTAGAAAATAAAAAACATGTCCAAGAGAGGAAACATGATGATGGTTCTACTGATTCTGCAGTTAAGGTTATTTACATTGCCATAAAAATGAAAACACTGAAATGTGTTAATAAAATTGCATTATAACCATAATGGGACAATTAGTGAGGAGAGAGTTAAATCCAGTAAAATAGAAAAATCAACCTATAAGGTCCAAAGTTGGTGAATCAGGACACAGCAACATAAATACATTATTTAAAAATATAATAGTATATGCCAGAAGAAATGTTGAAAAAAAGCAGAAAGTATTGGAGTTGTTTGGAGAGCAGGGTGGGGGGGAGAGGGTTAGAATAAGGAGTGTGGGTATTATAATAAACTTTTTTATTGAGTGAAAGAGTCTTTAAATTCTATGCTTGTCTGCTCAGTCATGTCCAACTCTTTGCAACCCCATGGACTGTGGCCCACCAGGCTCCTCTGTCCATGGGATTTTCCAGGCACGAATACTGGAGTGGGTTGCCATTTCCTGCTTCACGGCATCTTCCTGACCCAGGAATAGAACTCACACCTCCTGCATCTCATGCATTGACAGGCGGACCATTTACCACTGCAACACCTAGGAAACCCTTTAAATTCTATAGTACTTTATAATTTTCAAAAGTTTCATATAATCACAATCCTTTTATTTATTCCCTATTCCTATATTGCCCTTTCCCTCCTCTCCCTTTCCCTCTTCCTGCTGGAAACCATTGGTTTGGTAACCACTCAAAGAAGTAAATGAGATCTACCATCTAATAACTAATACAGGATTTGGTAGTCTGGATGAAGTGTGTGTGTGTTCAGTCACTCAGTTGTATCCAACTCTTTTGCAACCCCATGGACTATAACCCATCCAGCACCTCTGTCCATGGGATTCTCCAGGCAAGAATGCTGGAGTGGGTTGACATTTCCTCCTCCAGGGGATCTTTCTGACCCAGGGGTAGAACCCACAACTCTTACTGTCTCCTGCATTGGCAGGCAGATTCTTTACCACTAAAACTGCTTTAAAGTATTTTAAACATACAATCTCCTAGTAGTGATCAAATATTAATTAGTAACTGAATTATTTCAGGTTTCAATGATAATTCTGCTGAAGGGATAGTAACAAGAATATTCAAAATGGCCATGGTGGGAGAAAGTCTATGATAAGGAGAGGAATCATGCACATCTAACTACGATTGCAAAACTTTTGAGGCAGTAGCTCCCCTTTAGAACTTGGCAAGAAATCAATATTATTTCTTCAAAATTTTTCAAATACAGTAAATTCTGTCACTGCAATTCTTAAAGACACTAGGCAAAAGAATAAATAAATAACAGTCAAGGAATGTTGAAAGTAAGTAACAAAGCACAATTGCTTTGCCTCTTGAAATGGCTTTTCATGGATCTTCTAAGACTCCAAACCACTGACTTTTGAAAATCAGCTTACAGTTTCATGCACACTATCTACAGCTGTCCAATTCATGGAACCACATCCAGAATGTAGGATGCACTGGTATCAAATTGCTGTTTCCAAAATATAAATATTTCAGTGCTGAAAGGTGGCATTTTCTTTTTCCTCACTAAGGCAAGAAAAATGCAAAGATAAATGTCATTAATTGTTCCAGACGTTTCCCTTTAGTGAAATACAAACTATAAACATCAATACCGCATTCCACTAATAGCTTCAAGCATTGGCTTAAAGCATCATTAATTTTACATTTGTAAAAAGGTCTGAAAGTGTATATCTTACATTTTACTGAAAGGTTCAATCGATAAGTCCTCCTTGTTGCTTTCATTCTAAATAGCAACACAAAAATGTAGTACTTGCATAAGTGTAAATATATTTTTATTCATATAGGTATCATAACATAAAGTTATATAACAGAAAATAATAAGAAATTATATTCTAACCATTTTCAAGGTTTCATTTTTCAGGTGGGATGTTATTTTTTTAATTGATTTTTTTTAAATAGCTTGGTTTTAAATCTCTCTTGTGGGATCAACACAAGGCAGAATGAAAATAAGCTCTGTGGAAGGCAAATGTGTCATTGGAAGAGATGTAATTCTTTATTTAAATAATGGTCCTTTCATTTTTCAACCTGTTTTTGGCAAATAACCTATAATGTTCCTCTTCTGGTTAGGATTATGTTATTTTATTATTATTTTTTTTGCCCCACATGATGCCAATTTTTTAAAATGATTGCAATTCTTTTTAATAATTCTACCTCCCCCCCCATTATGTTGATTTACTGTTATGGGCATACAATGAGATGTCAAGGAATTTTGGCATTCACAGGGAAGTAATTATGTTGATCTAGCTCCAGTTTTGGATTTTAGCTTTCTAACCAAACATGGAAACTTGTGAGGTTCCTTAAATCACAAAAATTCTCTCACAGCAAGAATTCTTAACCTGTGTCTATAAATTTCCAGGACATCTGTAGACAGAATTTAGGAGGACTGCATAATCTCTGACATGATAAAAAAAAGAAATTCTGTGTACTTTCTGTGAGAAAGAGATCCAAACCTTTCACCAGACTATTAGAGGTGTCTCTGACCCACAGTGTTTAAGAACTAGTGTTCTATTCGGCATGCATGCTGTGCTAAGTTACTTCAGTAATGTCCAACTCTGTGCGACCCTGTGGACTGTAGTCTGCCAGGTTCCTCTGTCCATGGGATTCTCCAGGCAAGAAGACTACAGTGGGTTGCCATGATCTCCTCCATGGGATGTTTCCAACCCAGGGATTGAACCCACGTCTCAGTTACTACCTCTGCATTGGCAAGTGGGTTCTTTATCACTAGTGTCCCTGGGAATCCTGTTCTACTGGGTACTTCTAGTTAAATCTAATTTTACAAGGCCTCAGTGGTGGTAATGGTTTCAGAATTATTTTCTTCCAATGCTCTTTTCAAAATCGAATTCCAACAACCTGATATGTAATATTCAAAGCCTTCTTTTAAAAAGATTGCATAAGAATCTTAGGCATAAGCACTGATTATCCATAGTCCTTTCTTAATTTACCTCAGAAATTTACAGTAGATTAATGAGTACCTTCATGTTAATTTTAATTTTGCCCAGAGTTAGGGTTTAAGTTTTTCAACTTTTTATTTCATGCAACCTATGGGTGAATTTAACTCAGATGACCCTCATATCTACTACTGTGGGCAGGAATCCCTTAGAAGAAATGGAATAGCCATCATAGTCAACAAAAGAGTCCAAAAAGCAGTATTTGGATGCAATCTCAAAAACGACAGAAGGATCTCTGTTCATTTCCAAGGCAAACCATTCAATATCACGGTAATCCAAGTCTATGCCCCAACTAGTAACACGGAAGAAGCTGAAGTTGAACGGTTCTATGAAGACCTACAAGACCTTTTAAAACTAATACCCAAAAAAGATGTCCTTTTCATTATAGGGGACTGGAATACAAAAGTAGGAAGTCAAGAAACACCTGGAGTAACAGGCAAATTTGGCTCTGGAGTACAGAATGAAGCAGAGCAAAGGCTAATAGAGTTTTGCCAAGAAAACACACTGGTCATAGCAAACACCCTCTTCCAACAACACAAGAGAAGACTCTACACAGGGACATCACCAGATAGTCGATACCAAAATCAGACTGATTATATTCTTTGCAGCCAAAGATGGAGATGTTCTATACAGTCAGCAAAAACAAGACCAGGAGCTGACTGTGCCTCAAATCATGAACTGCTTATTGCCAAATTCAGACTTAAATTGAAGAAACTGGGGAAAACCACTAGACCATCCAGGAATGACCCAAATCAAATCCCTTATGATCATACAGTGGAAGTGAGAAATAGATTTAAGGGACTAGATCTGAATAGAGTGCCTGATGAACTATGGACGAGGATAGTGACATTGTACAGGACACAGGGATCAAGACCATCCCCAAGAAAAAGAAATGCAAAAAGGCAAGATGGCTGTCTGAAGAGGCCTTACAAATAGCTGTGAAAAGAAGAGAAGTGAAAAGTAAAGGAGACAAGAAAAGATATAAGCATCTGAATGCAGAGTTCCAAAGAATAGCAAGGAGAGATAAGAAAGCCTTCCTCAGAGAACAATGTAAAGAAATAGAGGAAAACAATAGAATGGGAAAGACTAGTGATCTCTTCAAGAAACTTAGAGCTACCAAGGGAACATTTCAGGCAAAGATAGGCTCAATAAACGACAGAAATGGTATGGACTTAACAGAAGCAGAAGATATTAAGAAGAGGTGGCAAGAATACACAGAAGAACTGTACAAAAAAGATCTTCATGACTCAGATAACCATGATGGTGTGATCACTCACCTAAAGTCAGACATCCTGGAATTTGACGTCAAGGGGGCCTTAGGAAGCATCACTATGAATAAAGCTAGTGGAGGTGATGGAATTCCAGTTGAGCTATTTCAAATCCTAAAAGAGGATGCTGTGAAAGTGCTGCACTCAATATGCCAGCAAATTTGGAAAACTCAGCAGTGGCCACAGGACTGGAAAAGGACAGTTTTCATTCCAATCCCAAAGAAAGGCAATGCCAAAGAATGCTCAAGCTACCACACAATAGAATTCATCTCACACACTAGTAAAGTAATGCTCAAGTTCTCAAGCCAGGCTTCAGCAATACGTGAACTGTGAACTTCCAGATGTTCAAGCTGGTTTTAGAAAAGACAGAGGAACCAGAGATCAAATTGCCAACATTCGCTGGATCATGGAAAAAGCAAGAGAGTTCCAGAAAAACACCTATTTCTGCTTTATTGACTATGCCAAAGCCTTTGACTGTGTGGATCACAATAAACTGTGGAAAATTCTGAAAGAGCTGGGAATACCAGACCACCTGACCTGCCTCCTGAGAAATTTGTATGAAGGTCAGGAAGCAACAGTTAGAACTGGACATGGAACAACAGACTGGTTTCAAATAGGAAAAGGAGTACGTCAAGGCTGTATATTGTCACC
>NW_011494843.1:1866709-1870825 GCF_000754665.1 Bison bison bison | reverse complement strand
GAAAGTGAAGAAGAACTAAAGAGCCTCTTGATGAAAGTGAAAGAGGAGAGTGAAAAAGTTGGCTTAAAGCACAACATTCAGAAAACTAAGATCATGGCATCTGGTCCCATCATATCATGCCAAATAGATGGGCGAACAGTGGCTGACTTTATTCTGGGGGGCTTCACGATCACTGCAGATGGTGACTATAGCTGTGAAATTAAAAGACACCCCTTGGAAGTAAAGTTATGGCCAACCTACACAGTATATTAAAAAGCAAAGACATTACTTTGTCAACAAAGGTATGCCTAGTCAGGCTATGGTTTTTCCAGTAGTCATGTATGGATGTGAGAGTTGGACTATAAAGAAAGCTGAACACCAAAGAATTGATCCTTTTGAACTGTGGTGTTGGAAAAGATTCTTGAGAGTCCCTTGGACTGCAAGGAGATCCAACCAGTCCATCCTAAAGGAGATCAGTCCTGGGTGTTCATTGGAAGGAGTGATGTTGAAGCTGAAACTCCAATACCTTGGCCACCTGATGCGAAGAGCTGACTCATTGGAAAAGGCCCTGATGCTGGGAGGGATTGAGGGCAGGAGGAGAAGGGGACGACAGAGGATGAGAGGGTTGGATGGCATCACTGACTCAATGCACATGAGTTTGGGTGAACTCTAGGAATTGATGAGGGACAGGGAGGCCTGGTGTGCTGTGGTTCATGGGGTCACAAAGAGTCAGACATGACTGAGCGACTGAACTGAACTGAGAGCTTAAATTTTAGATATAGAGCACAGGACTTGAACTCTGTCAGCAAAATGTATGGTAATAGCTTCATACAAATATTGCAGACTGGCACAAACTCAGAAAGGCATAGGCTGGTAAGGAGACATTTGCCCCAAATTTGATTGCTCTTTAATAAAAAATTATATCTCAGATTAAATAAAGCTCTTACAACTCTGTAAGATAGACCAGACATGAAAAAATTCCATTAAAGACAAAATTTGGTAAATTAGTCTCTCTTGCTAAGGTACCTTACCTAGAAATGTAAACTGAATGAAGAGGAATCTTAACATATTTTTTAAGGTCCTGGGAGAAATGGACTGTCTTTAGATATCACTTTGAGAGACATATTACCCTAGGCCCTCTTATCAAGAACAAAATAAGGATTGGAGCATCAATGGAAAAATGATACTTTCTAAGAAATTGTACCTCTTCCTTTGTGAATAGGTTTATGTGATTACGGAAGTGGATCAGGGCCCATGGTGATCCAGGCATTGCTGTACTGGTAGCACCACATTTTTGTGCATTCAGACACAAACTGACATTCTAGTGCTTGCTTCCTTGGGAAAAGCCAGAATGGTGCCTGTCTGGACCAAGATCCCACAGATGACCTTGTCCTGCAAACCCTCACACACATAGCCTCCTCTTGGTGACCATGGCCCTTGCCCTAAGGCAGAGACTCTAAACTATGAGCCAATATGTCCTCTATGGTGCATTTGGCCATATCTGGGGACATTTTTGATTGCCACAACTAGGGCAATATTACTGGCATCCAATAAGTAGCTGCTAAATAGCTTACAGTGTACAGGATACTGTACCCCCAACAAAGAATTCTCTGCCCCAGTGGGCCAATAGTTCCAAGATTCAGAAATCCTATCCTAAGACCTCTTCCCTACTCTGCAAGATTACAGAGGCATGCACTATTCAGAACCACATTTTTTAGTGGGCCACTAGAATTTAATCAGTTTGAATGCCTTGCAAATTGTACTGCTTTGGGCAGAGTGGAATGAAAAAATATTCTAAAATGTGCCTCCGCCTTCCTGGTTAACACCAACTCCTTTCTCAAAAAAAAAAAAAAAAAAACATAGCACTAAGTTCTGTCTGACTCTTGCGACCACTTGAACTGTAGCATGCCAGGCTCCTCTGTCCATGGGATTCTCCAGGCAAGAATACTGGAGTGGGTTGCCATTTCCTTCTCCAAGGGAACTTCCTGACCCCAAGAATTGAACCCAGTCTCTTGCATTGCAGGCAGATGCTTTACCGACTAAGCTACACAGGAACCCAAATGCAAATTAAATGTCACCTCCTACACAAAACTATTTCCTATTTCATCATCACCTTCCCCACATAGTACTTATAGGTTTACCCCAATAGCAGCTCTGTTCAAATTACTTCCCGTTCCCCTACTAGAGTATAAATTCACTGAAAGCAGTGTTTGTTTATTTTAAAATCCTTGTGTCTGTCTTTGCACTTACTAGAATGCTTAGCACATTATAGGTACACAGCAAATATATGTGAAAGAAAAGAACAAGGCTGGAGGACTGGCTTGGATTCTGAGTACCTACCTCCAAAATAGGTTTACTCAAGACTGTTTTAGGGAACTGCCCTCATGATCCAGTGACTAAGACTCTCCAGTCCCAATGCATGGACCCTGGGTTCAATCCCTGGTTGGGAAACTAGATCTCACATCCACAACTAAGAGCTTACGTGCCACAGCTAAAGATTTTGCATGCTGCAACTATAGACCCAGTGCAGCCAAATACCTAAGGATGTCTGACTGCCTGTCCTCCAAGGACATGAAACTGAGCAACGTCTTATTTCTGGCACGTAAGATCATCAGCATTTTAGTGGAAATTCTTGGCCTACCAGAAGATAGCCATCATGATGTTTACCTGAAATGCCACAAGACAAAGACTGTAGAGATCATAAGATCTAGTTGGGGGGTTACGTCAGAGCTCTCCCTAAATGCCTTTTCTTAGAGGAAAGAGAGCAAGGTTGACATGTTACTTTTAATAAGCCTGTCTTTGCAGCCTGTGTTCTACAGAACTTCTTCCTTCACCAAAGGAGGAAAAAGTAGAGTGAACTTAATGAACACATGAACAGGGTAGTGAGGTAGTCCAACACTCATCTCAACTAGTAGTCAGCTCACACCAATACCCATGCACAAATCTACTAAAGGAGCTGACTACTAACAAAGACAGTTCTTTTGTTGGCTGCCTATAGATTATATGCAAATGTACAGTGGGAGAATTAAATTTAGGATAATTTATAAATGTGCTTTTGTACTAAAAGCAAAAAAATTGGATTACAACATGAATAGGCATCAAATTAGAGATACCAAGGGAACATTTGATGCAAAGGTGGGCACAATAAAGGACAGAAACAGTATGGAGCTAAAAGAAACAGAAGATATTAAGAAGAGGTGGCAAGAATACACAGAACTATACAAAAAAGATCTTCATGACCCACATAACTGCGATGGTGTGACCACTCATCTAGAGCCAGACATCCTGAATTGTGAAGTCAAGTTGGCCTTAGGAAGCATCACTACAAACAAACCTATTGGAGGTGATGGAATTCCAGTTGAGCTCTTTCAAATCCTAAAAGATGATGCTGTGAAAGTGCTGCACTCAATATGTCAACAAATTTGGAAAGCTGACCACAGGACTGGAAAAGGTCAGTTTTCATTCCAATCCCAAAGAAAGGCAATGCCAAAGAATGTTCAAACTACCACACAATTGCATTCATCTCACATGCTAGTAAAGTATTGCTCCAAATTCTCCAAGCAAGGCTTAAATAGTATGTGAACCGAGAACTTCCATATGTTCAAGCTGGATTCAGAAAAGGCAGAGGAACCAAAGATCAAATTTCCAACAACTGTTGGGTCATAGAAAAAGCAAGAGACTTCCAGAAAAACATCTACTTCTACTTTATTGTCTACTCCAGAGCCTTTGACTGTGTGGATCACAACAAACTGTGGAAAATTCTTCAAGAGATGGGAATACCAGACCACCTGACCTGCCTCCTGAGAAATCTGTATCCAGGTCAAGAAGCAATAGTTAGAACCAGACATGGAAAAACAGACTGGTTCCAAATAGGAAAAGGAGTATGTCAAGGCTGTATATTGTCACCCTGCTTATTTAACTTATATGCAGAGTACATCATGTGAAATGCCAGGCTGGATGAAGCACAAGCGGGAATCAAGAATGCCGGGAGAAATATCAGTAACCTCAGATATGCAGATGACACCACCCTTATGGCAGAAAGTGAAGAAGAACTAAAGAGCCTCTTGATGAAAGTGAAAGAGGAGAGTGAAAAAGTTGGCTTAAAGCACAACATTCAGAAAACTAAGATCATGGCAT
>NW_011494843.1:1858624-1866609 GCF_000754665.1 Bison bison bison | reverse complement strand
GGGAAACAATGGAAACAGTGACAGACTTTCTTTTCTTGGGCTCCAAAATCAGTGCAGATGATGACTGAAGCCATGAAATTAAAAGATGCTTGCTCCTTGGAAGAAAAGCTATGACCAACCTAGATAGCACATAAAAAGCAGAGACATTACTTTGCTGACAAAGGTCCATCTAGTCAAACCTATGGTTTTTCAGGCAGTCATGTATGGATGTAAGAGTTAGACTCTAAGAAAGCTGAGTGCCAAAGAAATGATGCTTTTGAACTGTGGTGTTGGAGAAGACTCTTGAGAGTCCCTTGGACTGCAAGGAGATCCAACCAGTCCGTCCTAAAGGAGATCAGTCCTGAATATTCACTGGAAGGACTGATGTTGAAGCTGAAACTCCAATCCTTTGGCCACGTGATGCGAAGAATTTACTCATTTGAAAAGACCCTGATGCTGGGAAAGATTGAAGGCAGGAAGAGTAGAGGACGACAGAGGATGAGAGGTTTGGATGGCATCACAGACTCAATGGACATGAGTTTGAGTAAACTCCAGGAGTTAGTGATGGACAGGGAAGCCTGATGTGCTGCAGTCCTGGGATTGCAAAGAGTTGGAGACGACTGAGTGACTAAACTGAACTGATTGCATTATATTGTGCTATTATTTTGATAAAGCAAATCTAATAAGATTTCAGCAAAATACTTAGTGCAATTATCAGTAAAACATTCCTGACATGAGTTGGCATCAGGAAAGAAAGACAGGGCCATTTCAGAACATTCAACTTTATTTTCCATTGACAAACACAACATAAATAACATACATTTATTTGTTAAATACACAGACTAGCTATGACTTGAATGCCATCAAAATTCTGATGTACTTTTCAGTCTTTTATTCTTTGTCTCCACAATATTGAAGACTATCCTTTCAAACATAGTGGAAGATATGTTTAGATATACTGAACATAACTCCTAGAAACATTTTACATAAAGATGACAAAAGTATACCTTCCCATTTAACCCACTGGAATGGAATGCTAAGTAGGAAAGGTGGAGGAACATACAATTTCTATACTGAGCTTTACATCATTTATTACAGTGTCAATGATTTCAATTCTCACTTAGATACATATTGAAAATAATATATTCATTTGTTGTAAACAGATTAAGATAATCAGTGCCTATTTTTAATTTGCTTGCTTACAGAAATGTTCAACTTTATGCTATCTGTAAAAGATTGTTTTGTTAAAGAAGATGGAGAAAGTAAGATATTCTATCTATATACAGGAGGCTTGGGAAGAAAAAGAGTTTGGCAGTCAATGATGACTTGAGTGAATTAAACATTTGCTTTTACAGAAAAGAACACTGGCCACTCCTCACTTTGTCCTACTGATGCTCAAGTGTATGAAGATAAATGTGGCCCCTTCCTCTCCTTGCTTCTGTGAAATGGCCTAAAAGGATGAAGAATCTTGACAAGTTGGAAATATATAGGTTTTCCTTCATCTCTTTGTCTTTGTTCTCTGTCCCACCCTCCATGTCTAGTCCATAGGAGTGTCCTTTCAAAAGCTGAAAGAACGTTGAAGTCCATCAGTAAGTCATACGCATTTTCTCCTGCTAAACATTTCAGCTTTGGTTTCTACAGAAATTGAAAACCATAGAAAGAAACTATTTTCATATTAAATTCTGGTGATTGGCAAGCTTTTGGCTAGATATCTGATTCACTTTAATTAAAAGGCCAAACTATTCTAATTCTAAAGCAACTGACAGGGACTTCCCTGGTGGTCCAGTAGTTAAGACTCCGTGCTTCCAATGCAGGGGACCCGGGTTCGATCCCTGGTCGGGGAACTAGGATCCCACATGCTGCGGGGTGAGGCCAAAAAAAAAAAAAAAAAGAAGAAAAAAAAAAGTAAAGCAACTGACAAAGGAATTTAAGAGCTGATCAAAAAATTTTAGAAGTGCTATCATCTCTAATGCTTGATAAGCATCTAAATGCTTGATAAGCCTGAAAACCTAATTATACCTGATGTTAATCTCTTTCCTTCTTATCTTTACTCCCATAATAAAATTATTTCATTAAAGCAGATATTAAAAAACAGACTCAGATCTGTTTCATAGATTAGTCCATTAGCACATTAGAAACGTGAAACCATTCTCTCTCTTAAAAACAATCCCAGCTTCACCAATACTAAATATTTGTTACTTTCTCTCCATGAGAAAATGGATAAACAGGCTGGAGGCAAGGGAGCCAGGGAAACAGTCTTCTTTCTAATGAAGAAATTAACATTTCAGTAGATATGAGTTGTTTACGATTTAAAACAAATTGATGTAAAATTTCTGAAAATAGAATAATTTTCATTCTCAATAAAAAATGTGTAATCTATATATGAGCAAATATGGTATATACCTGATTGAACTGCATTTCTAGAGAATCAAAACGTAGTAGGCTTGTGGTATCATAATGTAATTGTTTACAACCCAACTTGTATAAATGGCAAGCCTTTAGGTAGAATCCTCACTTAAGATTTATAAAATAGAGACTCCATAAAATTAAAATTCTGTGCTCTTTCATTATTTAAAAGAGTAGAGAGTGGGAAGAGTGAGAAAGAAAATGTAAAGCAGCATGTTTTGAAGATATAATTCCATTTGACTTAAAAACTAACTGTTGACCTCCTTTGGGGGAAAAAAACACCTTACTTCTAGAAGTGCTGAAGTCTTTTATAGATGTGCATAGTTTCAGTTTTCCATCTGTCACTGTGAGAACAAAGTCACCCTGTACTGCTCTTTTTACTTTCTTTAGTTTTATTCAAGGTGGACTCAGTCCAAAAAAGGCATTCAGGGAAGGCGTGTGAAAGATTTTACTTAATGGCTACAACACGAATCATTATAAAATTGAAACCTTTTGGGTGAGAGTAATCCAGGGGTAATGAACTTTCACATGTAAATTTGTATCCATATACATGATACCAGTATAATGAAGTTCTAATTTTTAAATTTGCTATAATTCTCTGTTTCAAGATTCATATGTAATCACTACCTGTTAGTTGTCTTAGAGTTTTGAACTGATAGCACATTCTTAACAAATGTGCATGTGAGTTTTAGTTTGATTTTCAAATTTTGTAAATAGACTATATCATAACCTCCATTATGAAACATCATAGATGTATGTCACCTCTTATTAACATTGTATTGCAACTCAGAAAACAGTTCTATCAATATATCCACAGTATTAAATACTCTTTATTTAAAAAATGATATAATCTTATTCATTGAACAATTCTGTTCACTTATTTAGACCTCAGCTTTAGTAGATTTGAGACATACACAATCACAATGACAGAAATAAACAAGCAGCTGTGAAGATATGGTATGCTTGATGACCTAAACTTTTTACAGAGGTAAATCATGGAAACTTCAGTTATTCCACAATAAACTTTTAATATGTTTGTAGTAATAAATACTCTACAGTCTCTCTGTGTCACTCACTTTCTGCTGCTGCTGCTGCTGCTAAGTCGCTTCAGTCGTGCCCGACTCTGTGCGACCCCATAGACGTCAGCTCACCAGGCTCGCCCGTCCCTGGGATTCTCCAGGCAAGAATACTGGAGTGGGTTGCCATTTCTTTCTCCAATGCATGAAAGTGAAAAGTGAAAGTGAGATCGCTCAGTCGTGTCTGACTCTTAGCGACCCCATGGACTGCAACCTACCAGGCTCCTCCATCCGTGGGATTTTCCAGGCAAGAGTACTGGAGTGGGGTGCCACTGCCTTCTCCACACTCACTTTCTAGTAACCTGCATATTTCAAAAGAAGCTTTGGGAATAAAGTATGAAAATAAATGGGCAATATATGTGTTTAACATTTCAAAGAATACGATTTTTCTACTTTCTTAGCTGACTTAATCCCAGTACAAAAGGGCTATGATTACCGACATGGGGAAGACTGAAAACAGATCACTAATCTGGGGTCAAAACCAACAAAAACATACAAAGTATTAAATAAAAGGCCTAATTCTTGAAAATCTAAGAATACTGCCACAGATTGTCCACCTTATTAATATACTGTTTGGTCAGAGTTTTTAGTTTGTCTATTACTCAATGCCAGTGTGTTCTCAGGGTCTTTTACAGTTGACTTTTACGTAAGTTTCTAAAATTTTATTCCATAACACGGTCAAGAGGTCTTTTATATAATAAATAAGTGTTCAGTATATATGTGTGGCTTTAAATTGTCAATCATTTGAATCTGGCATGATTAAATGCTTATGTTTACTTAAAATGACTTGGTATATAGCTTAGGCAGATTTGCTAAATCCTGGGATAACATATTTAATTTCTTCAATTTAAAATATTTTAAAGATATCTACCATACTTATTTCATTTGAAAAGTAAACTGTTCTTATTGGTTGACATGTCATCATTCTCTTCTGTGATACAACATAGCTGAATAAATTCACTGTATGGAAAATCAGAATAGCTTTGTAAAATCTACAATAGTCGATATTACATCTAATTTTACATTGCATTCACGTCTTTTTATTTGGTTTCCTAGGCCTCCGTTTTTTTAAACCAGCATTGAGAAGTTTGGGGATTGTCATAATTTATGCATGCATTTTTTTCCTGCTCAAGACTAAGTATACTCAAGTGAACTTAAAGACTAAGGAACTTAAACTTGGAAACTGATATACTCTTCTGCAGTGACTTTAGATGTTTTCTTCCTTACCACATTTAGGGCTTCTGAACAGCCTGAAATCTAACCTCAACTATCATCCAAAGGCCAATATCATTTAGGACTAACATTTCTTACTAGGTTTTTCATGTACTAACACGTCATATGCTGTTTATGTAATTCTTTCTTTCCACTTCCTTTTCAAGCTTGTTCAAAAACTGCCATCAATCACAGCTACCACATATCCTTGGGCAGGAAACTATTCCATAGTTAAGCATGAGTTTTAGGTTGTTTTGTCTTTATGAATTTCTGTGGTTGGATGAAAAGTGATGTTTCTTTGACTGTAATCTCAATTACCACTTGGGAGTAGTAGTTTCTCAAATTATTAATACAAATGATGTACTTTGTTATGAAGCAATATGATGCTGAACATTTGAAGATAAATTTGTATTTCTGTAATTAAACAAGCAGAGTTCATTCACTTTATCAGCTCGATGGTCTGTAGTCACGAAGCACTTCAACCATATAGTGGGACTCCACTGATGTGCATTTGATTTTGGCAGATAATTATTCATTCATTCACTGAACAAATAGTCACTAAACACTTTCTATATCCCAAGTGGAAGGTGCTGGAAGAAATAACCCATTCAAGCTCGCACTACTCGAATCTATGCTGTGTATGTGTCTAAACCTAGGACCTAAAGCCTCTTAATTATAAGGTCATTTAAGTACACTTTTTTTTTTAAGTATATAGTTTTGTCTCATCCTCCATGAGGTGACTTGTGGAATTATTCAATTCTATGGTATAGAGAAATTTTTAAATGTCCTTTTAGTATAGGTTATTTGTCATCATTTTTTTCCCAAAACCTAGACTAGTGGAACCACCATGAGTTACATAAGCATTCTCAGCAGATTTTGCCTTCTCACTCAATTTGACATGAGCATTTAAATTGATTCCTCCTAATTGACTTAGCCTAGTAAACATATTAATCTAATAGATATTTTGCACCTTTTAAATTAATTCTTCCCCAGATGCCTACTGAATACACACAAAAAAAGGTAGTTACTATAAAAGAGTATAAATAAATTTCAAGTTTCTTAAAACTGGGAAAACAATAAAGGAAAAAGCAAGTTAAACTCTGAATGAGAAACAGTAAGTTTGCATAACAAATGCTCTAAAGAACAAAGAACATTTTATGTAGGTCTGATTTGAAAGATTGTTGTGTTTGTTGGGGAGTTGTTTTTATTTTTTTAAGTGTAATTCTCAAAATTTAATGTAGTGACCTACTTGTGCCAAAAAGATATCAAGCTTAGCTGTCAAGGTTTGTGCACATAATAAGAGATACATTTTAATAATAAATATTTAGATAGAAACTTTGAAGAGAGGGCAGAGAAAGTGCTGTGAGGTATCAATATTATAATTTCCTTATCCTATAAATAGGCTAAACTATGGAAAGTCTTTATGGAAGCTTTAAAATATTTACTGGTCTTAGAATAGGAGTTAGTATGTAAATACACAAAAGACTGAAGAGAATACTTTGGATGGAAAAATCAGGGAAAATAATTAGCCAAAGTACCTATATTTAGGGCTCAAATCAGTCCTTAAATAGAATTTTGAAAAAAAATCACTTCACTGACTCCCAAGTACAGTTTCATGAATCTTCTCCAGGCTTGTAGGAATTAAAACTGTAATCTAAAGGAAGAACATTGAACAATTTGGATGTTCACAAATTGTCATGTTTGAAATAAATGGAATTAACTGACTCATTCAGATAATGAATAAACCTAATTACCAACCCAACCAAAACAGACTCTGTAAGGTTAGCAGCTAATTTGCATATTGAATGACATTTAAGTAACATCAGTATTAATGAATACTGTGAATATGTTATGTATTTTTTCATCCTAAATCAACATTTTAAAAAAATTTAAGGGGAATAAAAGTGACACAGAGAGAAAGAGAGAGTAAAAGAGAAAGCAGAAGACCAAGGCCTTTGAGCAAAAACAAACTGTTGCCTTGTCTTCAAATATCTGTGTGTTGAATTCCCCACGTACTCAGTATATTAGAATATTGACTATCCCTACACGGCCCCCACCACAGACCAAGATCATTTATAAAAACAAAAGAAGTGCTTCCACCTAATAAATAATCACACATTCAGCTACATATGGGACAGACCCCAAAACACTAGACTGTTATTAATCTATTTTCCTTTGTTTGTGTTTCAATACTTTCGGCACATAGGGGATTATTAATATTTATGCTTCTGAGACCATTTAGGCCTTATATCAAAAATTCTACTTCAATGCATAAATAGCGGCATGCCAGAGATGCCTAAATTCACAGTAAGATTTAGGGCTATTTTTTGCCAAAAGCTGTGAACATGCAAGTTGATTAAGTGTTCTCTTTCATGCTCCTGTCTGTGTTATTTCATTGGATAGTGAGATAGTCGGCACTTTAGGTCCATCATTAAAGTAGCTGGAGACAGCATTTGCTACCTGGCAAAACTTTTGAAGAAGGATCTTTCTTAGCAGCAGATAAACCCAGGGATCCAAGATCTGGTTCAGTGAAGCCAGGCGAACAGCTATTAAGAAGAAGTTGCACTCATCCTGATTTTCTGTGTATGTCTTGCAGTGCTCAACTGACGTGTGATTGAAGATCATTTTCAACATCATTATCTAAGAAAAAGGGACATATTATTATTCCAAAGATTAATAAAGTCATATGCATCTCCCCACATGGTTCTTTGCACATGGTTAGTTTACAATAAGTTGGTTGTTGGATTAAAATGAATAATTCAAGCAACATTTATACTCACAGAACACAGCCCTGAATTATATAAGATATTCCTCTGGATTTTCCCACATTTTTGCCTATTCAACATGAGGCAGATTTTTTAAAAACACATATTCTCTGGCTCTTGGTCCTTGTCAGGCAAAACATATGTAATCTTAAACTTTGGCAGTTGTAACTAAAAAAAAAAGACTACTTAAGAAAAGATAGATGTACCACAGCTTTCTTATCCATTCATCTGCTGATGGACATCTAGGTTGCTTCCATGTCCTGGCTATTATAAACAGTGCTGCGATGAACATTGGGGTACACGTGTCTCTTTCCCTTCTGGTTTCCTCAGTGTGTATGCCCAGCAGTGGGATTGCTGGATCATAAGGCAGTTCTATTTCCAGTTTTTTAAGGAATCTCCACACTGTTCTCCATAGTGGCTGTACTAGTTTGCATTCCCACCAACAGTGTAAGAGGGTTCCCTTTTCTCCACACCCTCTCCAGCATTTATTATTTGTAGACTTTTGGATCGCAGCCATTCTGACTGGTGTGAAATGGTACCTATTACA
>NW_011494843.1:1856056-1858524 GCF_000754665.1 Bison bison bison | reverse complement strand
GAAGTAAGCCAGAAGGAAAAACATAAATACAGTATACTAACGCATATATATGGAATTTAGAAAGATGGTAACAATAACCCTGTATACGAGACAGCAAAAGAGACACTGATGTATAGAACAGTCTTATGGACTCTGTGGGAGAGAGAGAGGGTGGGAAGATTTGGGAGAATGACATTGAAACATGTAAAATATCATGTAAGAAACGAGTTGCCAGTCCAGGTTCGATGCACGATACTGGATGCTTGGGGCTAGTGCACTGGGACGACCCAGAGGGATGGTATGGGGAGGGAGGAGGGAGGAGGGTTCAGGATGGGGAACACATGTATACCTGTGGTGGATTCATTTTGATATTTGGCAAAACTAATACAATTATGTAAAGTTTAAAAATAAAATAAAATTTAAAAAAAAAAAAAAAGAAAAGAAAAGATAGATGCAAGAAAGGGGAAAACAGCAGTTACATATTATTAGTATTATCATTATGGCCAGTAGCATTTTCTGAATCCTTACAATTTGCCTGACACTGTGTCAAGTTCTTCATATGCTTTTAATAAATAATAGAAGATAAATACTACTGCCATCTCATTTTTATAATTGCGGAAACCAAGCTTTAATGACATAAAATAGCTGAGTCAGACTTAAACCCAGGTTCACTAACATATTACAGATAGCATTTTACCCTTCTGGGTCTCTACCCAGTCACTGCACATACACCAGAATGTAAATACCATGAAGGTAGGATCTGGGCCAATACCTTTTTCCCCACTAGTTCATTCCCAGTACCTAGACTAATAATTAGCAGGTTGTGTTCAATAAACACCTGTGAATGAAGATGTGACACATATATGAATATATTAATATATGACATCTATAATATACATAATGTATTTATATTTGAATGAATAAATATTTGTGATTTCCACAGAAGAGAAAAAAAGTGAAGATTCATACACATCAGAAAAAGATATTCAAGCTCATTAGTCTATCAGAGAAATGAATGTTATGACAAAGAAACCATTTTATATTCACTAGTTTGAGAAAAATGAAGCATGACTTTTCCAAATGTTAGCAAGGATGGGCAGCAATATAGACTCTTGCACACAGTACTACCAGGACTATGAGCTGGAGCAGCCACCTCAGAAAACAATCAAACTGTCTCACTTGTTACCTTGCAGAAGTCCCACTCCCAAGAATGCACTGCCTTGAATTCCTGCACCTGAGGTTGTGTGTATGACTGTTCATTACAGCATTGTTCATAACAGCAATAAAAAAGCAGGAACAACCCCAAAACAGGTTCACACTTGCAAGCAAAGAAAGGTGCTGACTTTATTACCAGCTCCTAAATTGGTCTTTCTAGACATGCACAGGTATTAAGCACTTCAAATGTGACTGAAGAAAATTGGGACGTTGGGATATGTAATGATTATATAATGAAATGATAATATTTTTATATAGTGTGTTAAAATACATAATTAAACTTGGCATCATTTGTTTCTTGTTACTTCTTAAAACCATTTTGTAAAATATTACACTAGTAGAAAATTTAAAATTATATATGTGGCATGCATTTGTCGTTCACATTATATTTCGACTGAACTCAAAGTGTCGCTTAAGACCCACATTTATTTGGATGGTCTGTCCTCAGGTCGTATATCCCAAACTGAAGGGTTCGAAACATCCCTGAGCATCTTAAACACCCACAAACCTACTATCCACAGCAACAGCACTTACTTTCTTACAGTCACCCTGACTCAACACATCAGGGTCACCTGTGAAACCTTCTTTTACCTCATCCTCTGCAATGCAGTTTGCTCTTTTTCCAGTCTCATCTTAGTTTAGCACTTCCTCTCATCTGATTTATAGTAATAACAGACACCCCGATAGAGCAAACAGATGTCAGCATGACACAAATTCGGCACCCTAAATCCCAGCTCTGATCAAATCCTCATCAGCTATACAAATGTCAACTTGGTTTTACTGGACAGAGTTGTGTGCGTGGTAGTCGCTCAGTCGTGTCCGACTCTTGGCGATTCCAAAGACTGTAGCCCGCCAGGCTCCTCTGTGGAATTCTCCAGGCAAGAATACTGGCATAGGTAACCATTCCCTTCTCCAGGGGATCTTCCTGACCCAGGGATTGAACCCAGGTCTCCTGCATTGCAGGCAGATTCTTTATCATCTGAGCTACCAGGGAAGTCCTACCAGGGACAGAGTTGAGTCACAGGTTAATTCTTAAAACAATCACTGGCAAAGGGAATGGAAATGTCCAGGTTTTGCTTATATTATGGGTCCCTAACTGGCAACCCACTCCAGTACTCTTGCCTGGAGAATTCCATGGACGGAGGAGTCTGGCAGGCTATAGTCCATGAGATCACAAAGAGTTGGACATGACTGTGCGACTAACTTTCACTTTTCAACCCCCAGACCATAGACGGGTACCAGTCCATGGCCTTTTAGGAACCCTGCATAGCAGG
>NW_011494843.1:1849426-1855956 GCF_000754665.1 Bison bison bison | reverse complement strand
CATGCCTTTTTAGAACCCCTGCATAGCAGGAGGTGGGCGGTGGATAAGGGAGCCAAGCTTCCCCAGCCGCTCCCCTGGGCTCTCCACACTCACAGTTCCCCACACTCTCATTATCATCTGCACCATTTCATTTCCCCAACCCCCCCACCACGTCTCTTACCGCCCCCCGCCACGCTCCTTACCCCCGCCCCCAGCTGTGGAAAAACTGTCTTCCACAAAACTGGCCCCTGGTGCCAAAAAGGCTGGGGTCCACTAGCTTATAAGACAAAACCATTCTCTGTGGTTACTTCAGTCCTTGACCAATTTATACCTACTATCTGAACAAAATTATGGCTCTATAAACAAAAAGAAGAGAAAAATATGTAGACATATAGTCTGTCATTTCTTTCAAAGAAACTTTTCCCAAGGGATTTATTCAAAAAAGGAAAAATCAATTGGACAAATAAGTGAATGGCCAATGAAAAATAATCTAGTAAGAAACTGCAAACATATAAATATCTAGTATCAGGAATAAAGCTTAATGAAATACAGGTGGTTGCATAATTATATACATGCATATGAATTAAATGAAAAGAACAGAATGTAAGATAGTATCATGTATATAAGTTATATTATTATTACAATTAAATGTAAAATATGTATTTTGATTTGTGGAAGGCAATGGAATTATTACTATTAAATAATTATTCAATTATTTAAAAATTTTTATGTGCATAAAAACATTTCAAACAATTTAGGAAAGTCTTTTGTTTAAAGGAAATGGATTATTCTCTTCATTAATAAATATGAATTATTATAACCAAATTTATTTAAAATTGAATAATCTAATTAGTATCTTCTGATGCTGGCTCATAGCCCTGTGAACTGAATACTACCTCCCACATATGATTAATGTTTAGGACCTCAAGATGGGGAGATTATCCTGAATTATCTGGGTAGGTTCAATGTAACCACATGGGTCCTTAAAATCTGAGAACCTTTCCAGCTGTGGTCAGAGGGAGATGGATCTAATAATAAAATATGTTTGGCCATTTACTACTTTTCAGGAAGTATTCTGAACCTCATCTAAAATGATTTAAGAATTCACATAAGTTACATCTTCATTTTCTTTTACAAAATAAAATATTGAATTTCTCCCACTTTGTATAATCAGGAAAATTCACAAAATTACTTATTAAGATGGAATTTCAGTCATTTTATAGTCTTCCTTGATTATTCTAAAATTAATTTTTATGAAGCTAATAATTTAAAATTATTTCATTAGGCTAATACAGGTTTCATATGCCTAACATTGGTTGATCTACTGTAATTTCCTACTGACAATGCAGCGATTATGAAATTATGAAACCAAGCCCTGGAAGCAATAGCTGGCACATGGGGAGAGACACTCGAGCTTTTCCCAGAATTCATGACATGTGCAGAATGAAGATAATTGGAATTAGAGGCAGTGAGTGTGACATTACCATTTCCAAATGGCAGCAGGGATGGAAAATAGAACTAATTTCTTGTGTAATTGTGAACATAAATGCAAGTTGTTATTTAGTCACTCAGTTGTGTCTGATTCTTTGTGACCCCATGGACTATAGCTCTCCAGGCTCCTCTGTCCATTGGATTTCCCAGGCAAGAATACTGGAGTGGTTTGCTATTTCCTTCTCCATGGGATCTTCCCGACCCAGGGATCGAACCCACATCTCCTGCACTGGCAGGTGGCTTCTTTACCACTGAGCTACCAGGGAAGCCCAAATGCAAGTTAGCATCCATGAAAATAGCAAGGAAATGAATCTTCGATGCTCCTTCAGAGCTTCCATCAGGGAATCCAGCCCTGTCAACACCTTGGTGTCCTATAAGTGTCCTATATTAGACTTCCTTCTATTTAGGGAGCTAAACAGAGATTACAATTTTTGCAAATATTTTTTAGATGATCAGACTTCAGGAGAAAAACTCTGACATCAATATGTAGATTTCTGGTAGATTAATGATTCCTATTAGTCCCATTCTACCAGGGGCAAGGGACAAACCAAAAACAGCATGCTTGGCCACCACAGAAGCTATTTTTTTAAGAAACACACCACACAATCGCACCTTCAAAATGGCCTCATATAACAATCTGATCAAGAGAGCTGTGAGACCAACTCTGGTTGAAGAAAGCAGTTACTTTTCTGCCTGAATCTTCCCCAGGCTTCATATGACTCTCCCAGGCAGGCCTCTTGCCTCTCCTCTGGTTATCAGCAGGAAGAGAGAGTTCTTTTTGTATCATGATAAGAATGAACACAACCACATCAGTAACCCCTAAATTCTCCATCCCTGCTTAGTGTCAAAGGCAATTACTCTTCTTCATCCTAAAGAAAAAAACAATATTTGTCCCTTCCCCAATAAGAATGATCTTCAAAATGTACCAAACACCAACACTAAAAGAAAAACTGTTCTTTGGGTTTTTTGGTTTATTTTTATCACACCGCATGGTTTGTAGTATCTTAGCTCCCCACCAGAGATTGAACCAGCCCCAGCAGGGAAAGCACAGAATCCTAACCACTGAACCTCCAGAGGGTCCTTTGGAAGACCGTTTTTAATATTCTTTTGGAATTTTACTGCAGTAGGATTTTTTTTAATATAAATTTATTTAATTGGAGGTTAATTACTTTACAATATTGTATTGGTAGGATTTTTAAACACACATTTAAAAACCTTCAGTACTTTATTTCCTGGTTCAAAAATGCCTTGGGTTACAGACTACATGTATCTACTGAAGATGATACATAAGAAAATACAGAACAATTAACTTGTGGGGAGGGAATAAAACTTTTATTTTTCCCTTATGCTCTATAATGTGGTTTTTATGATTTCCAGATTATTCCTAACATAAGTGTGTAAAAGAACTTTCCTTACAGCCAGTTTTATCTATGCTGCTTTGTTTTCTGTAATTCTCTGTTGTCAGGCTACAGAAGAATAAACCTGCTTTACTGGAAACTCCCTGTACAGTGTGATAAATGTGCTGTTATAACACACTCAAACCAGCCTGGGCCCTTTGAACCACTTAATTACATAATTTGAAGGACTTTCATGGAAGGAAGCTTCACTGTAGATTTAAGAAATAACTGTAGTCTTTCTGGTCTGATTACAACTCTGTTCTCAGGTTGCCAAATCATCTCAGCATTCTAGACTCTGTTTCAGAAGCCTTATCTAATCTGAAAACTTTGGAAATAAACAGTTCACACGCATTAAGAAAAGTTACTAGAATGGCATTATTTCATCTTCACTATTATACAGTTTTATTAAATGTTTCAAAACAACAACGGGACAAGAATCAGAAAAAGCAAATCTTACCCTGGCTCTGCCAGCATTTATGACTTTAGGCAAGTCACTTACTCTCTGTGCTTTATTAAATTTAACATTAAACCCTGGGGCTGGACTGGATGGTCTCTCATATACTCTTCTATGGCTATATTTTTTCTGATGAATTCTGGGGCAAAGCTGGAAAATGAATAAGGGTTTAATTTGGAGGAAAAAAAGAAAAAGCAACCAAAAGGTAAAAGGTGTAGAACAAAAGACAAAACTTTTCTGTAGAAAAACTTCACATGTGATTTTTGGGAAATAGAGGAGAGAGGAGAAATACAAAGTTAGAAAGTAGACAGTATAAGAAGACAAGGGACAAGATTTATGAAGCTCTAAGGGGAGATATTACAGAAGTTGCAGACTTATGCAAACACACAGATCAGAGATAAAGACCTGCCATGAATCTGACTCAAATCTGTTTCTAGTTTGGGGTCCAGTTACCTAACTTTGGATCTTGATTTCTCCTCTTCTCTAAAACATCATTCATCCATGCTTACTGAGCATCTTCTCACCTAGTAGTGCAGTTGTGAAAATTAAAATGAGATAAGGATAATTGATACTTTCAATCTACACAGCATACCTCTCCCCAGCCCTAGGCTATTGTACTATTGCATAGGCTTCCAGAACAGAATGCTTTGATGTTCAGAGAAAGAACAGGAATGCTTATGGGGAAAAGTGCAAGGAAATGAATGCATGATCTATAGGTCTGCTTTCCTTAAAATTCTACCTAATACAGCCATTTCAAAAAAAAACCCCCAAACTTCCAAATTTGCACCTTAAAAATATTTGAAAATGCATAATTATTATTCAATCAATACACAGGAGGGACCTCAAAATTATAAAGAAGCTTGAGGTCTGCCACCACATTATTTGGTACCGAGGAATTACTCTCTCCTCTCAGCTAGTATGAATTGTAAAATCAGTGTGGCTCAGTATAACTGGGTACATGTGTTATGTCTAGATAAATTTTTATCTTTCTATTAGAATAGTCCAAAAATGTCAGTATCAAGAATACAAACTCTGGCTAAAAAGAGGAAGGCAAAAATCTACTCTATAAAAATATTCATTCCTTGGATTATAGATGATGGATTAGCTTTGTAATACATGTCAGAAGGGTACTTTATTGTATTTCAAACTTATGTATCCCAGGTGTCAAGAGAAAGTCTAGACAATATGTCTTTGTCAAAGTGTAAGGAACATTAATCTAAAAATATTTAGAGTTAAGACAGGTTTTTTTTTGTGCCAAAGTATAGTTTCCTTTAAACCCCAAATACTCTATCTTAATACTGTCTTACACTCAGAAAACCACAGTATTAGTGACAAGAGCAGCTAAGTGGTTAAGGAAGGAATCAGAGGTGTGGGCTAGGTTTTGTGGGCAGGGATATTTTCCTCAGTATAAATATAACAGAAAATTAAAAACAAGTGACCAATAAAAAGACATTGTTCAAATTATGGAACATCTATCAGTGTGCATAATATATATCAGTGTGCATCTCAATGCTAACATTTAAAATCATGTTTTTGAAGAATAATTAATAATACAAAGAAATGTTCAAGATTTAAAAGTGAAACAAATGTTTATTACATAACATAATCCAAAAGGACAAAACTACTCTGTGTGTATATATAGAAAAATATTAGAAATAGTTAACTTGGAGTAGGAAATTAGGGTCATTTCTATTTTCTTCTCTATATTTTTCTCTGTTTTCCAGATTCTCCACAACATATGTATTATTTTCATACTTAGAAAATAAGCATTCATATTCAAAAAGTTGAAAGCTTAGGTATAAACAATGGCCTATTATATAATTTACTGGCAAAATTTTAGAACCTAGAACCATCATGTGGTCATTTTAGCTTGAATTCTTAGGTAGTTGATGTGAGAATAATTTAACAACTAATAGGTACAGTCTGAGACTCTATAATGGGTCAAAACATTTAATAGACAAATGTATTTTGGTTTGTTAAAGAGAATATGATGTCTGGCTGTACATTACTGGCCTCTGTGACTCATGGATAGTACAGCCATGGCATACAAGAGTTCTTTCCTGTGCATAGTTAAGTATACAACACAAGCTAATGACTGAGATTCTAACCTGACAACTTCTTCCTTTGTTTCATGTCAAAATGTCACTCTTTTTTAAGACCTATGCTGTGAGACAACATTATCTCACAGAGGGATTCAAATAGACAATCATGTACTTGGGATGGGCACTGGGTAAATACGGGCACATTGGGCTCTCTTTTTGAATTTTTGGTCCCCAATCTCCTTATCTCATTCCCTAGTTAACTCATTTCTCTCTCTCTTTCTTTTTCTCCCTCTCTCTGTCTCTCACTTTTCTACACATCTTCTTCTATCCTAAATCACATCACAGAAAAAATAAGCTCTTTCGGTGCCTTTCACCTTCTTAGGACCAAGATCAGCATCAGCAGCTATCCATTCCTCCTTTCCTCTTGCTCAAACAGAAAAGTTTCTATCTCCTAGCTAAGACTAACCCTCTATTTGTGCCTTGGATCCTATCCTTCATGAATGTCAGAGGTCTTATTTTCTCAGTTACCTCCTTCCTCTTTTATCTTTAACTTTTGGCTTTTCCCCATTATCATTTTACCTTCTGTGGAATTCTCATCTCTTTACAAATACTGTTCCAGAAGTTACAGCTGAATTCTCCAAAAAGTTGTCTATCCTGTTCATCTTCAAGTTTATTCCTAAACCTGCTATAATGTGACCTCAGTGCCCATAAATCCTCAGGAAAGGCTGTTTCCAAGCCAGCCAGCAAGGTTTTGAAATGCCCTGGACACTCACCAGCCTTTCTTGAAACATTCTTCTCTAAAATTCAGGTTGCCTAACATTCAGGATTCTATTTTTCAAACATTCCAACTGCCATTTGTTCTGATTTTCTTCCTAATTTTATCTCTCTGAATGCTCATTTGCAGTCTCCTTTATGGCCCCTATTTCTTTATCAATCCTGAAAATGTTAGCATTTTTTTAGTTCTATCTCGTATATATGGGAAGGAGCCTCTATGTACAAACTCAATGGGAAAACTTTTCTACCCCAAAGACTTCAAAACACATCTATGAACTATAGGCTGTACCTCTTCTCTAATCTCCAGATTGATTGATTTAGGTGCCTAAAGCACAATTCTGCCTAGATGTCTTATGTTAAATTCAGCAAGTTCAAACTGAAATCATTATCTTC
>NW_011494843.1:1822219-1849326 GCF_000754665.1 Bison bison bison | reverse complement strand
AAGCACAATTCTGCCTAGATGTCTTATGTTAAATTCAGCAAGTTCAAACTGAATTCTGTTTTCTTCTTCAAAGCTGCTTCTCCACCAATCTTCCCTATCTCAGTAAACCCAGTTCCCTAAGACAGAAACTCAAGAATTATTCTTTGTTCATCTTGATTTACTGCTCTGTCTATGTTTCTCATCTCTAGCTGTTTCTCTCCCATTCCACCTCATTAGTAATATTATTCACACTCAATCACAAATTGTCCAATAAGTAACTAATATTTTTTAATCTACCACTTATTTCATTTTCATTCCCATTGACCCTAAAGTCAGACAACCATCATATCTGTCTAACCTACTACAGTTGTCTATTATATGATTTGTTAGACTCCATTCTGGGCCCCTTTGTGCTGTTTACAAGGTTGCTCCTGAAATAAAAATTTGACTGTTATTCCACTTTAAAAAGCTTTTCAATGGCTTTTCATTGCCCTGAGTATAAAGTCTAAAGCTTTTAAGGTAGACATTGAAGGCTCATCATCACTTGGACCCTGTAGACTAAATGCTCACCATTTTTACTCCCACATCTATATTTCAATTACTTTGAACTTCTTTGAGTTCTTCAAAAGTGCCAGTTTTCTTTCTTCTAAACTTTTATAACTGCAGATCCTGGGTCTTATAACTCTCACTCCCCTCTCTTAACTAATTTCAACTTATTTTTTGTGTATATTTGAAACGTCAGTTTATCTGCTATTTCCTCTGCCAAAAGCCCGGTCAGTTTAATTCAGTCACTCAGTTGTGTCTGACTCTTTACAACCCCATGGGCTGCAACACTCCAGGCTTCTCTGTCCATCACTAACTCTTGGCACTTACTCAAACTCATGTCCTTTGAGTTGGTGACGCCATCCAACCATCTCATCCTCTGTTGTCCTCTTTTCCTCCTGCCTTCAATCTTTCCCAGCATCACGGTCTTTTCAAATGAGTCAGCATCTTTTAATTTCATGGCTGCAATCACCATCTGCAGTGATTTTGGAGCCCAGAAAAATAAAGTCTGACACTGTTTCCACTGTTTCCCCATCTATTTCCCATGAAGTGATGGGACCAGATGCCATGATCTTGGTTTTCTGAATGTTGAGTTTTAAGCCAGCTTTTTCACTCTCCTCTTTCACTTTCATTAAAAGGCTCTTTAATTCTTCTTCACTTTCTGCCATAAGTGTGTTGTCATCTGCATATCTGATGTTATTGATATTTCTCCCAGCAATCTTGATTCCAGCTTGTGCTTCATCTAGCCCAGCATTTCGCATGATGTACTCTACATATAAGTTAAATAAGTACAGTGACAATATACAACCTTGACATACTCCTTTCCCTATTTGGAACAAGTCTGTTCCATGTCCAGTTCTAACTATTGCTTCTTGACCTGCACGGTCAGGTGGTCTGGTATTCCCATCTCTTTTAGAATTTTCCACAGTTTGTTGTGATCCACATAGTCAAAGGTTTTGGCATAGCCAATAAAGCAGAAGTAGATGTTTTTCTGGAATTCTCTTGCTTTTTTGATGATCCAATAGATGTTGGCAATTTGATCTCTAGTTCCTCTGCCTTTTCTAAATCCAGCTTGAACATCTGGAAGTTCACGGTTCATGTACTGTTGAAAAGCCTAGTAGACAATTCATAATATGGACTCCCCAAATTCTTGACTACCTTTATCTCTCCTGCACGTTTTAAATTATTTCTTAACGGTCAGCCTCTCCTAGTAGATGAAAATTGTTACAAGAGTAGGACTCATTCCTATATTTTTAGGTACATCTCAGGACAAGCCTAGACCAGAATATATTACACTGTAGATTTATAAATAGTTTTGAATTAGCAAATGAATAAATAATAATAGTAGAGTTCATCCTACCCATCCGTGGGTAAGAGATTCTAGAATTTTCACCTAAGGCACAAATTCATTAATATTTATTCTTTATTCAAGACTCTGGTCTTTTTTTCTTTCTGTTATGATTAACCAAGATGACAGCTTCAATTTAGCTATTAATGGACTTTAAGCACATCTTTCCTTGTGGTTCAACTGGTAAAGAATCTGCCTGCAATGAGGGAGGCCTAGGTTTGACCCCTGGGTTGGGAAGATCCCCCAGAGGAAGGCTACCCACTCCAGTATTCTGGCCTAGAGAATTCCATGGACTATGTAGTCCATGGGGTCGCAAAGAGTTGGACACGACTGAGCAACTTTCACTTCACAAGAACATCTTATCATTCATGATTTTAAGTAGAATATTCATAGTTACAGCAGTAACCTGGAAAAGGCTAGAAATCTGGGCTATAAAATCAACAGGAGAAGTAAATATTCATAATAAAACAGAGGTGTGACCAAGATGGTGGAGCAGAAAGATTCTGAGCTTAAATCCTCCAATAGGCACACCAAAATTACAGCTTTTGCAGAGACACTGTCTATGAGAACTACCTGAAGACTAGCAGAAAAGATTTTTCACAACTGAAGATATAAAGAAGGAACCACAACAAGATGAGTTGGAGGGATGGAGATGCAGGATAGTCAAGACCCATACCTCTAAGTAGGTTATCCATAAACAGAAGGATGACAATGGCAGATGTTCTCCCCAAGGATTCAGGGGTCCAAGCTCCACAAAGGGCTCTTCAGCCCAGCAGTCCTGCAATGGGAAGATGAGCATCCAGATGTTTGGCTTTGAAGGCCAGCAGGGCTTGCATATGGGAGAACTATGGGGCCGTAGAAAACAGAGACTCTACTCTTAAAGACTGCAAGCAAAATCTCATACTCCCCAAGACCCAGCTCAGAGGCAGGAATTTGAAAGAAGCCTGGGTCAGGCCCACTTGCTGATCTTGGAGAGCTTCCTGGAGAAGGGAATAGTCAACTGGGACACCTTTTGGGGAGACAGATTCTGGTGACAGTCATTCTGAGGAGCTCATTCTACCTCAAGGAAACAGGTATTGAAAGTGCCATTTTGGAATCCAGGGGCTTACCTGCCCCCACCAGTGGGTTGGCACTAGCCCCGACTGACCCCCTCCCCACAAACCTCAGACCCGTGCAGCCAGCTGCCCCAGGACCTGGTCCTGCCACCAGCAGACTAGTAACCACCTGGGTCAGAGCCAGCCCTGCTTACCAGTGCACCCATGGCAGTGAACCCTAGCACAACAGAAGAGCCTACAGAGCCCACAGAGAGGGTGCCCCTAGAGCATATGGCTCTGGTGAGCAGAGGGGTGTGTGCTGCGATGCTCTAAGACATCTCCTACATAAGGCCACTTCTCCAAGATCAGGGAATGTAACTGACCTGCTCAATACTTACAAGCAAACACAGAGAACTGTCCAAATGAGGAGATGGGGGAATATATTTCAAATAAAGGAACAAGACAAAACCTCAGGAAAATAAACAAAAGAATGAAGTAAAGATAAGCAAGCTACCCAATAAAGAGTTTGAAGTAATGATCATAAAGATGTTCAACAAAACTCAGGAGAAGAATGGATAAACACAGTGAGAATTTTAACAAAGAGTTAGAAAATACAGAGAAAAATCAAATAGAGCTGAAGAATATAATAACTGAAATTAAAAAAAATACACTAGAAGGCATCGGTAGCAGATTAGATGATACAGAGGAACAGATCAGTGGACTGGAAAGCAGAGAAGTGGAAATCACTCAAGCTGAACAGAAAAAAGAATTTTAAAAATGAGAATAATTAAAGAGATCTATGGGACAACTCAAGCATCTGATTGTTCACGCTGGACTTCCCTGGTGGCTCAGATGGTAAAGAATCTGCCTGCAGTACAGGAGATCTGGGTTCTATCCCTGGGTTGGGAAGATCCCCCGGAGAAGGGAATGGCAACTCACCCCAGTATTCTTGCCTGGCGAATTCCATGGTCAGAGGAGTGTTCACATTATAAAGGTCCAAAAAGGATGTGAGAGAGAAAAATAAAGAGAACTTATTTAAAGAAATAATAGCTGAAAGCATTTCTAAATGGGGTAAAGAAACAGATATTCAGGTCCAAGATGCACAGACAGTCCCAAACAAGATGAATCCAAAGAGATCCACATCAAGAAACATTATAATTAAATGGTAAAAAAAAAAAAAATCAAGATAAGGAGAGAATCTTAAAAGTAACAAGAGAGAAGTAGCAAAATACATATTTTTTTTTCAAGTGCATTCGGAAAATTTTCCAAGATAGATTCCATGCTGGCCAAAAAACAAGTCTCAATAAATTTAGGAAAATTGAAATCATATCAAGCACCTTTGCTGACCACAGAATGAGACTAGAAATCAACTAATAGGAAAAAGTTGCAAAAACCCACAAACATATGGAGGCTAAACAATGCTACTAAAAAGCCAATGAGTGACTGAAGCATAAAACAGGAAATTAAATACCCGGAGACAAATGAAAATGGAAAAATAATAATCTAAAAGCTGTGGGACACAATAACAATAATTCTAGGAAGGAGGTTTATACTGATGTAAATCTATCTTTGGAAGCAAACAAACAAAAAATCTAAAATAAACAATCTAACCTTACACTTAAAGGAACTAAAAAAGAAGAACAAACAAAACCCAAAGTTATTAGAAGGGAAGAAATAATAAAGATTAGAGCAGAAATAAATGAAATAGAGACTAAAAAACAATAGAAAACAGATTAATAGATACAGAGAACAATTAGTTGCCAGAAGAGAGGGAGGTGGGAGCACAGAACACTTCAAAGAGATTAAGAGTTACAAACCTCCACTTATATAATAAATAGTAATGCAGATGTAAAATACAGCACAAGGAATATGGTCAATAATATTGTAATAACTTTGTGTGGGACAGATGGTACTGATGTATGCAAATGTCGAATCATTTTTTAGTACACCTAAAACTAACATAATATTGAACATAATATTATATGTCAACTATATTTCAATAAGAAAATATTTTTTTTTCAACCTACAAATAATAAATGCTAGACAGGTTGTGGATAAAAAGGACCCCTCCTACACTGCTGGTGGGAATGTAAATTAGGATAGCCACTATGGAGAACAGTACGGATTTTCCTTAGAAAAATTAAAAATAGAGTTATCATATGATTCTGCAGTCTACTCCTGAGCATTTATCTGGAAAAAAGTACAATTCAAAAAGATACATGAATGCCCCTACTCACTGTAGCACTATTTTTAATAGCCAAGACATAAAAGCAACCTATGTCTGTCAACAGATGAATAGATAAAGAAAATGTGGTATATGTATACACACACAAAAGAATATGTATGCAGGCCAAGTCGCTTCAGTTGTGTCTGACTCTTTACAACCCCATAGACTGTAGCCCCGGGCTCCTCTGTCCATGGGATTCTCCAGGCAGCAATACTGGAGTGGGTTGCCATAGCCTCCTCCAGGGGAATCTTCCCAACCTAGGGATTGAACTCGAGTCTCACACTTCTCCTACATTGGCAGGCAGGTTTTTTACCACTAGTGCCACCTGAGAAGCCATATCTTATGCCTATATTATAATAAATATGTAAAATGCCCCTCAGAGTCTAACAGATAATGCATCAATAACAGTTTATAATTTACTTGCAAACTTTTCTGCCAATGTTAGGTTTCTAGTTATGTTAGCATAGGAACTTCCTGACACTATATTATTTTCTTTTCCCCAACACAAAACACTCCCTCTGAAAATTTGCCAGCTTTCTTTACAGTTAACTCTTGTTCTGTTGACTATAAATAGGGGCTAAGCAATAGTGCAGTGCCAGATCCACAGCTTGAGGGGAGTAAAGTATCATATAGCAGCATCGTTTTTTCCTTGATGTTAAGGAGAACTTTCTATGATTCCTCATTATGACAAGAAGTTTGGCTGCCAATGCCTCAACCTTTTAAAAGAGAACTGTGTTAACTGGGTTTAACTTGCACTTTTACTGCTTGGCTTTTGTGAAGGGGAAAAGTGGCAACCAAAATATTTCTGGTGACTGACTATCCTTTTGGGTTTCAAAGTAGCAGAACTGAAGACATTGATTTCTACAACCCACTCACCTTCCAGGTTGTTGAGTTAACAGACATAGAGATAGACAGTATTGTAATCTGGCTTATAATAAGTACTATGTAAGTATTTGTTATTATTGTTTTGGGTATTATTCTTATTTTGATGTTAAGAACAATACAATGAAGCATAAAAGAGCCCTTCACTGTCACCTCCTAACTAGTACATAAATTCCAGTGCAATCGAATGTGGATGTCACACACAACAGAATGGTAACTTGCCATATCCAGTAGAGGCACAAGTCCCTTTTTAATCTCATAATCCAATGAGGTTTATGTAGCAGCTTTGAAATACATCTTAACAATCATTCTTTCCTTTCAGGCACTGTACAGATGGCAGATGAACACCATCAAGTATCATGTGATATTTATATTGTAAATGATGTTTTATTTTTCAAAATAATGAAAAGATTCTGCTTTCCATTTTCATTGTATCTCAATTTGGAGTGATCACATTTCAACTGTCTAATAACCAAGTGGCTAGTGCTACCATATTGGACAGTGCAGGTCCAGTGCCTTATACATTTTGATGGGCTTCCACCTGTATTCTCTCAATTAAATGGCAGAAATATCATCACCACAGTGTCCATTTTTGCCTTTCTCCATTCTCCCATCTCCCCTTCTCACCAGAACACCTATTTTCATTGGCGCCTAAGTGTTTCAAGGCTGACCCATCCCTAGCTGCTGGAAATGTCTGGATCAAAGATGATGGTATGACCCCATACTAGGCAATAAGTTCTAAGAAGAAGCTCCCCAGGGACATCCCAGGAAAAGTTTCTTCATTTTTAGGAGAGATCCATGGCAAAACAAAGCTTCTTTGTCCTGCAAGAGATGAACAAAGAAGCATGTACTAGCAACCAGCCTACTACCCGAGGGGAACAAGCCACACGCAGGATGAGGCCAAAACTGTAGACTGTGTAAGAAGAGGCAAGCTCTCTTGATTACAGTGCTGAGCTTCTGGATTAATCAACTCTGAAGGCTGTCCCAACCCTAGATTTGTAATTACGTTCTTTATTCTGAAGAATATTATATCATCTCTAATAATACCACCTTATACCATCTCTAATAACAACTGAGGGCAACACTGATGTACTGAAATTTTTTGGCATCTTTTGAAGCATTGTTTCTCCCTGCCTTTGTTAGTTTTACTGTTTCCCTATTGTTGCTAAAATTCCTCACTGTTTAATTGTTATCCGCAGGGCACCTTCCGAAACATCCTTTTTGTTTTTCTCTTCTTTGGATACTAGGCATTAGAGCAGCTGTTTTCCACTGCATATACCCACTGCTTCTAATTAATTTCTCTCTTGTTTTACACAAACAATGCTGTGTCTCCCATTCTTACTGTTTTCAGTCTTTATAAGAATTTTTATTATTAACAACAATGTAGAAACAATAAAAGCTAACAAATAAAGGGAAAGGCGTAATTTTTTTTTTTAATATAATGCTCACAGTTTTACTGTTTAAATTAGTACCATCATTCATTAGACTCAAGCTGCATTCCAAAGTTCCTTGGTGGTTTTGGAATAAAAAACATTTGGGCTTGATTTGCTCAATACCATTTACCAACTGTGGATCTTAAAGCAAGTTGCTTACCCAGCAAAGAAAAAAAATAAAAAGATAAATGTCTCCTGCCTTGAAAAGTTTATGTGAACTTTATAAACCATGTAATATATGTAAAACTTAGGGCTAAACTTATGATTTTCTGATTCTAAATTAATTTTCTGATCCTAAATCTCATGTCCCCTCCAGTTTACTACAATTTCGTTTCTTCATTCACTCATTCCACAATCATTCATTGAGTGGCTGTTACGGGCCAGGAAGATTTATAGACAAATATGGTAAGGTCTTTGCTCTTTAGCAGTTTACAGTGAATCAGACAAATACATGGATATTAACAAGAGGGAGGCCATTTAATTTAGCAGTTCATTACACAGGCTATAAAGCTAGACAAATCTGGATTTGAGGGTCATCTGCACTGTTCATTAACTTTGTGACCCTAGTAAAGTTACTTCACATCTCAAAAAAGAGATAACATCTGAAAAAAGAGATAACACTATACCCTTGTAGAGTTGTTGACAGAAGAAAATGAGATTATGTCTACAAAATGCTTAGCTCAGTGCCTATTGTGAAGTAAGCATTTGTCTACTGTGGGCAATCATCCTTATTGTCATAATAAATATTATGACAACTGTAAATATAACTGTACAGAATTAAATGAAAAGGGTATGTGCATGCCTATGGAGTATAGAAGCAGGGCATTTAAATCAGTCTCAAGGATTAGAAAAGCTCTGTCTTCTAAAATGGGCTTCCCAGGTGGCACAGTGGTAAAAAATAAACCTGCCTGTCTGTGCTGGAGACATGAGACAAGGGTTTGATCCCTAGGTCAGGAAGATTGCCTGGAGAAGGGCATGGCAACCCACTTTAGTATTCTTCCTCCGTTCCCTGTGAGCCGGGTCTCCATGGTCTCCCACTGGCCACCCTGGAGTTCAGCGACTGTGTGACAGTCAAGTGTGTCCAGCAGCGCAGTGAGTGGCTCATGCCCACCCGACCATAAAGCGGCTGAGGTCTGAGACGCAGCAGATGCCGCGACGAACCATCAGCGGTGAGTGTCGCTGTGTCTCCTCCCAGGTGACAGTCACAGACACTGTTAAGGGAGAATGGTGCTGTTTATAGTTATATCCCGTCAATTTCAGAATTCACCAGTGGTTTCTCACGTTGGTCCACTCACCTGATCTTCCTGTTTTCTCCCCGGTGGTATCGAAACCCCAGACTTCCCAGCCTTGGAGGGGAAGCCCCGACCAGCCAAGCTATCGCCCTCCCACCCCCACTCACCCAGGCCCCCCTGGCTCCCGGGGACGCAGGAGGGCTCCGGATCTCCACAGTCACCCTTCTGTCTGGCTCCTCGTGGGGTCACTTTGCCATATGCAGATGGAGAGGAACACAGTGCTGACTGTCCAGGAGCTGATCTGACCATTCTCTCATGTGGAGGACCACATAAAAAAGGCAATTATAGTGTATTAATCATAGATAATTACAAACTATAAACTCAAGGGCAAGAAGTTTATTACAATGTATCTTTTGAAAACAAAAGGGTGTACAGTGTTCACATACTGTGACAATAGTGTAAAAACTACATTGTGAGCTCTGATTATTTCTCTCCTGTACCACAGAAGCATATTGTATAAAAACTGTCCGAAAATTGATGTGAAGGGCTACTGCCTTATTTGTCTGTAAAAAATGCAGCTCAGTCACATGACTGCTTCCTGGAGCTTGGGAATAGCTTATCCTGTATTCTTGGTTGAATTCTCCCTCTATTTAAGATGTATCCATAGAACCTAAGTGTCAATGTAATAGTTCTCTCCTCTTGCCTGCAGGCCAGTTGTAATAAATCTAGGATGTGATGGAAAAACAAAAACAAAAACTGCCTGTCAGTGCAGGAGACTTGAGACAAGGGTTCCATTCCTAGGTTGGGAAGATCCCCTGGAGAAGGGCATGGCAACCCACTTCAGTATTCTTGCCTGGAGAACCCCATGGACAGAGGAGCCTGGCAGGCTACAGTCCATGGGGTCAAAAAGAGTCTGACATGACTGAAGTGACTTAGCACACACCTCCTCTAAAATAGGGGTTTCCCTTGTGGCTCAGCTGGTAAAGAATCCCCCCACCAATGCAGGAGACCTGGGTTGGGAAGATCCTCTGGAGAGGGAAAGGCTACCTACTCCAGTATTCTGGCCTGGAGAATTTCATGGAGTGTATATAGTCCATGGTGTCACAAAGAATTGGACACGACTGAGTGACTTTCACTTTCACTTTCCCCCAAAATAGCAGAAGTTTCTGGAGAGGTTTGCAATATGGAGGTCACACTTCTAAATGTGTAATTCTGCGAGTTATTCTAGGAACTACAGATTGATTTCTACAACTAACAGTAGGGATGCTGGGGGAGGAATGGAAAATGCGTGGTAAACATGGCCAAATCCAAGATTTTTAGGATTAAACTAAGGAATCTGAAGCCTTTGAATCTGGGTGAGAGAGTGCTAGATGGAAAAATGCCTGAATTCCATATTATAGAATCACTGTGAACACACTGAGGTTCAGTAGGGCTCTTTTTCTTCTCTATAATTATAAGGGGGGGGAGGCAGGGAACAGATAAAAGCAGGTTTGCAAGAATCCCAATTGCATTGTATTATGCTAGAAGTTTTGAAACTGTCAAAACAAATTTTCTAATTTTGACTGTAGTCAAACACTTTCCCGCTAAGCAAAGAGAACTCAATAACAGTTTTATTTGTTTTATAAATAGTTTAGTAAAAAGAATAATATTTGTGAATTGTACTAGCTGAAAAATGTTTGCCTAGTAAAACTTTACCAATGTATGTGAGTTTTCTAAATCTGAAGAGACAGAAGGAACCAGATGAAATTGATGCTGCCCCTTTACAGAAAAAGCCTCCTAAATTGTAGGCGCTGTGTTGAATGGAATCCTTTAACAGTTTGCTATAGATCAAAATTCTTGTCACTTCCACGGGGATTTTCACAGTATGTTCTCTAGAAACCCAAGCTCTTAAGAAGGGCAATCAATTAATGAATCAACAAAGATATTGCAGGAAACCTTTAATCACTATAATTATGTGACCCAGACAGTTTCCATGATCATTGACCATTCTCAATCAATCTGTTCTTTTTGTGTGTGACATTTTCAGTGAAGTAACCTGAAAATATTTTGTGTGTTAGTTGTTCAGTCCTGTCGTGTCTGACTCTTTGCGATCCCATGGACTGTACCCTGACAGGCTCCTCTGTCCATGGAAATTTCCAGGCAAGACTACTGGAGTGGGTAGCCATTTCCTTCTCTAGGAGATCTTTCTGACCCAGGGACTGAATACAGGTCTGCTCCACTGCAGGCAGATTCTTTACCATTTGAGCCACCAGTAGGCTAATAAGAAGAGACAATGAATGTGAAAGAGATTATAACAGCATAAAAAAATTTAACTTCTACTAATTTCTAGGGGTAGGACTGGGGAAAGGTTTCTGATTGTTTAAAGTATAGTTTGTACAACTGAAAGATGGGGATAAAAAAATACCAAACTGATAAACTTGTGCAAATTAAATTAGATAATAAAGTAATTCTCAAGTGCTTGCAGGAGAAGGCAATGGCACCCCACTCCAGTACTCTTGCCTGGAGAATCCCATGGATGGAGGAGCCTAGTGGGCTGCAGTCCATGGGGTCGCTAGGAGTTGGACACGACTTCACTTTCACTTTTCACTTTCATGCATTGGAGAAGGAAATGGCAACCCACTCCAGTCTTATTGCCTGGAGAATCCCAGGGATGGGGGAGCCTGGTGGGCTACCGTCTATGTGGTCGCACAGAGTCAGACACGACTGAAGCGATGCAGCAGCAGCAGCAGCAGGTGCTTGCATGTAGTAGGCTTTCAATAAGTATGTCCTTTGTTTTGTGGATCTTTTCAACTTCCTCTCCATTAGTTTCACTGCCATTCTAACTCCTCAATAAGTGACATGAACACACACACACAGGACTTAAAAAATACAACTTTACTATCAAAATGTTTCTAAGGATGATTTAGATGTTAAAACGAACCCCCATTTTTGTTATGAATACCCCAATTTTGAAAAACTTTTTCTATGTATTCTGCTGCTAAGTGGTTTCAGTCGTGTCTGACTCTGTGCGACCCCATAGATGGCAGCCCACCAGGCTCCCCCATCCCTGGGATTCTCCAGGCAAGAACACTGGAGTGGGTTGCCATTTCCTTCTCCAATGCATGAAAGAGAAAAGTGAAAGCAAAGTCGTTCAGTCATGTCCGACTCTTCGCGACCCCATGGACTGCAGCCCACCAGGCTCCTCCATCCATGGGACTTTCCAGGCAAGAGTACTGGAGTGGGTTGCCATTGCCTTCTCCGATGTATTCTAGGTGGGAGAGAAATCCTAGCACTTACCTCTCACTAACAGGTCCTACTTCAAAACAAGTTGCTGCAGTTGCCTGATCCTTCTTCTAGTAACATCTTTATTTGGCCAGGAGGCAAAAAACCCAAGCTAAAGCAGTCAGGTTTGCTCCCAGGACACAAAGAGCAACAGAAACTGTTTTGCAGTAGGATCTTGGCCTGATGGCTCAGCATTTAGAACAGCCTGTGTCCTGCCTATCTTCCAAAGCTGCCAGCTTTCTATGGACACTGTGAGCCCCCAGTATCCTTTTTCACATATGCCCTTTGTGTTTAGTGTTAGACTCTATTGTTTGTGACCAAATATTAAGTTGAAGGACAAGACTAGAGCTCTGAAGTCAGAGGGTATTCTCATGCTTCCTGAAATTGACCTACAACACGATTTAATAAGAAATAGATGCAAGAGGAAAAAAAATCAAGACATCCCCTAATATTTTTTATAGAACAAAATTGAAGAAGTTAAGAAATTTATCTTGTGGATCCAGGAAAATCCTTAATCTATACTTGAGAAAATTATTACCATTAAATGAATTCAAAAACATGCCACCCAGAATGTTGGTCATTAGTACATCCAATAGTTTATACCGAAAGTTGACAGGTTAGCATCAAACCCAGACTGCAATTCATCCTTTATGGGAAAATCAAGAAAAATTTCTTTTTTCCTTTTCTTGTTGCCTCTCTGTAGTGTTGATGGCGTACTTGTGAGCTTTCAGAAACTTATATACCTACTTCTGTCCCACTGGAAACCTCAAGCTATACCCAACTCACTTCTGGACAATTCTCTAAGTCTAAATCCTTAATTGTAATTTAACAAAACTCACAATGTCTTTGAAGATGAAGTGGAGTCCTGAAACTTTATGTGGCACATAACTCTTTCTTATATTTGCTAAATAAATAAATAGCAAAGAAAAAGGAGGGAGGGAGGAAAAATTTTGTTGAAACAGTGCTTCATAGTCACTGAAATACTGTATTGCTATAAAAGCAAAATTAAGGCTTCCCTGGTGGCTCAGTGGTGGAGAAACAACCTGCCAATGCGGGAGACATGGGTTCAATGCCTGATCAGGGAAGAGAAGATCCCACATGACGTGGAGTGGCTAAGCCTGTGTGCCACAACTATTAAGTCTGAGCTCTACAGCCCGAGAGCTGCAACTTCTGAGCCCATGTGCCCCAAAGCCTGTGTTCTGCAACAAGAGAAGCCATCACAATGAGAGGCCTGCGCACGGCAACTAGAGAGCAGTCTCTGCTCACCACAACTAGAGAAAAGCCCGTGCAACTACACAGACCCAGGACAACCAGAAATAAAGCTAATTTAAAAATTATTTTAAATAGCAAAATCAAACCCTTTCATGCAGACTGTAAATATAAACCTATGTACCAAAAGTACATGGAACCTGGCCAGTGAGCTGCAAGAGTATGTCCAAGGTTAGTTCCTTAGAAACAGAGCCTGAATTGGAGATTCTGACACAGGCAAGAAGTCAAAGTGAAAGATACAGAGAGTCCTGGCTTTGTCTTCCACAGGGTCACCTCCACTCTTGGCACCACCAGCAATTTATATGAACCAAGAAATCCACCTCCCCCTTCCCTTTTTCCCCCTTAAACTAGCTTGCTTTAGCTTGGTCTGGATCTTCTTCAGGGATGATGAGTCTTATAACATCCTACTATTTCAAAAGCAAACTTTGCTTATTTCCCTTTCTCTCTGACTATTCCAATTTGCATCTCAGAATAAAAAAATAGCTCCCATTAGATAGAACTTAATTCTAAATCTGCCCATTACTAGCTTGGAGTAGTCACTTCCACCTTAAGGAACTAGATGGAAAGTCATTTGTGGACAGATAGCCATTTCCTTATCAGAGGCCCAGAGAGGAAGATGGGACCTTATTTCCTGTCAGAGTCACAGAACAAGGATTAGAGAAATTGCAGAAAGTCTTGTAAAGTCTATCTCCAAAACACTCTGTATGAATATATTCACTTCTCCACTCCAACCTCAGCTGTCATCGTTCCCCATCAGGACAGTTTCAATACCTTCTACTTGGTCTCCCTACGCCCACTCTGGCCCTTCTGCAACCCAGTCTTCACACAGCTTCAAGAAGAATCTTTTAAAGACATAAATCCAATAATGTCACTCCCCTTGCTTCAAATCTTCTAGCGTTTTCTTAAAATAGTATCAAAACTCATCCACAGGGCCTCACACAATCTGGCCCTCAACACTATCTCTACCTCAATTCACCGACTCTTACTTTCTCCACACCCATCTCACTTCAGCCACACAGGACTTCTTTCTACCCCTTGAGCTTACCAAGTGAGGGCCCTTGCTGTTTCCTCGACCTAGAATATTCTTCCTGGAGATCACTCGTACCTGGTTCTTTCCTTTCCCTCAGATATCGGCTTAAATATTACCTCTCATTTAAGAGGCACCTTTCTCTGATGTTTCCATCTACAAAAGTTTCCCAGTCTTCCTCTATCACATCACATGCTTTATTTTCTTAACAGTATTTACCACAATCTGACTTCTCATCTAATTTATTGACTTTCTCCTTCCCCTAGAATGCATGTTTGCTGAGAGCAGGAAGCTAGTCTGCTTATTTCATTGCTATATTTCCAGCACCTAGAACTGTGTCTGACACATAGTAGGTACTCAGTAAACAATCACTGAACACATGAATAGGTAAATAAATTCTGAATGGTCCCAACTTTTTTTCCTATATTCATAATTGATAAAGAAAAATAATATTGCTTCTTTGAGTCACAACCTCAAGTTTCTCCAGGAAATCATTCAGTAAACAACATATTCCTTAAGGACAAGGACTGTGCCATTGCTCTATCAGGTCATAGTACAGTGTCTTGCACACAACTGATAGTAAGTGTCACTTAAATGAATTAATACATCATGGCTCCTGTCCCTGACGTTGTCAAGATAATTTCACGTTATTTTACTGTTTATTTACAAAGATTTAGTAGAACTCCTTGATACTTAATTGAGAAGTATAGTGTCATATAACTTTAAAAATAAAGTGAAGCGAAAGTGAAAGTGAAGTTGCTCAGCTGTATCTGACTCTTTGTGACCCCATGGACTGTAGCCTGCCAGGCTCTTCTGTCCATGGGGTTTTCCAGGCAAGGATACTGGAGTGGGTTAACATTTCCTTCTCCATGAAACATAAAAGATATCTCTAATTAAATTTAGTATTGTTCCACATAAACCAAGAACTAGAATTAGCAACACTTCAGTTCAACCAATATGCGTGTGTACACACATGTTTTGTTGCTTCAGTCGTATTTGACTCTTGGCAACCCTATAGGCTATAGCCTGCCAGGCTTCTCTGTCCATGGGATTCTCCAGGCAAGCATACTGGAGTGGTTTGCCATGCCCTCCTCCAGGGGATCTTCCCCACCCAGGGAATGAACCTGTGTGTCCTGCAGCTCCTACATCACAGGCAGATTCTTTTACTGTTAAGCTACTGGGGAAGCCCAGTTATTAAGTGCTTATTAAGTGTGATATGGTGTTTAAGTGTTTTACATATATTATTAGTACTATGTTTGACCATAAAAGAGAAAGGAAGAAAGAGAGGGAAGGAGGCAGGAAGGGAGAGAAAGAGAGAGAGAGAAAGAAACTCTAAGAAAATTCTTTGTGCCCCTTAAAAAGCAATAAATTTCCAATAAGTAAAGGTATTCAAACAAAACAGAAAATTTCACCAAGAATATTCTAGAAATAGATCAAACATTAGATGAGTTATTTTACTAAATGACCCTTTATAAATCAAGAAATTTTATAAGGTCAACCCTCTTCTTTTACAAATATGGAACAGAAGTACAGACAAGCAATACAACTTGCCCAAGATGAAATGCAAATTCCTATTTCTAATCTTCAAGGCAATCTACCAATGCACTCCTTCCTTCTTTACTCCTCAGTCCTTACTTGACTCATAATATTTCTTGACATTCTCAAACACTTCAACCAAAACATATTTGCTTACAAATCCTAGCACACCTGGCTCAATTTTTCCCTGTGCTTCTGCACAGACTTCCACTCCCACTGTCAATTCTATGCCAAGCTTTGTCTCTCCTTTTAAAGCAACACTTAAGGAAAAAAATTTTTTTTTTAATTAATGTCTCTACGTCTCCATCTGAGCTCAGAACTCAAGGGCTCTGATATCTTTTCTAATTCATAAGGCAGCCTGAATCTTCTTAATACACAAAGCAGATCAAATCACTCCCTCACTCAAAGCTAGTTGTTTTCCAAGATACTTAAGAAAAAATCTATAAACTCCCAAACAAAAATAACAAGGTTCTGCATGGTCTGGCCCTGCCTCCCTTCCTAGCTTTACCTTAAAGCTACTGTTCCTTTTATTCATGCTAATGTACCCCTCTGGCACTCTTTAAGTTCCTCAAATGCTTCCAGCTCTTTGCTACACTGAGAGTTTCACAAGTTGCTCTTTCTTCCTCAATGTACCAACTTTCAAGATTCCCCATAAATGATGTCTTCTTAGGGAGATCCTCTTTAACCACCCACACATTCACCAATGCATCAAAAGAAGGTCCTCCTTGACACTTTGCCAAAGCACCTTTTTCTTGCCTTTATAACACGTCCATTGTTTTAATGTGGGCTTCCCAGGTGGCGCAGTGGTGAAGAACCTGCCTGCCAATGCAGGTGACAGAAGAGATACCAGTTTGATCCCTGGTTTGGGAAGATTCCCTGGAGAAGGAAATGGCAACCTACTCCAGTATTCTTGCCTAGAAAATTCCACGGGCAGAAGAGCCTAGAGGACTATAGTCCACAGAGTCGCAAAGAGCTAGACACAACTGAAGTGACTCCATACACACATGCATTGTTTTCATGATGTATGTAGGGGGATGCCAGAAGCTGCCCTGCTCTTCCCTGTTCAGGTGGGCAGAGCAAGTCACATTGGAGCAGGTATTACAGAAATAAGAAACATTCACTTTGGTAAATGTTGACTGAGTTGGTTTTCATAGCAGAGAGTTGTGTGGTACAACAAAGGAAATCCATACAACACCCCCGGTATAAATTGCTGGTTACCTGGGAAGAAGTAGACCATCATATTTATCATATTTTCTGGGAGAAAAAAAAAAAAAGCAGAGAAATCTAACCTCCTCTCCCACTATCTGAAGCCAAGAAACTTAGTAGAGAGCAACTTTGGCTGCATTCAGTAGAGGGAGAAGACATGGAATGTCTTAAAAGAAAATTTACTGGAAGAGAAAGACAAACTTGTGAGAAAGTCATCTGAGTACAACCCAGACTCTAAGGACCCCAGAAGGAGGTTCCAGGCAGTATGTGGCCAGGGGCCAGCCGCTCTCTGTGTCCTTAATTCTAGTACAGTGGTTGTGCTTCAGAAAATTGCTGCTGAGCTTCATGGCTGAAGTTAGAGGGTGTGAATGAATGTGATTCCTAACAATGGCGCCCAAGCACAGACCCACTGCAGCCTGGGCAGGGACATGCTCCATGAGGGCTTCACGGTGCCAGTGGACCAGCACCGCCCTTCAGCCCAGACAAGATCAACCTGCAGCAGCTGCACCATGTGGCAGAAAGGCAACCAGGGTGATGACCCACCAGACTGGTTACATCTGTTTACTGGATCAATGGTTTATTCTCTGTGGGTCTACCTTAGTAGATTGAAAGTTTCATGGAAGAAGCTAGCATGTCTGTTTGGCTTACGCTCAGGGCTACCAAGTACAGCACAGATGGCACCCGGCTCCACAAGGACTGTCCTTCACGTGGAACATGACATGAAGACTGCCCCTTAGAGCCAGGTAACTGCTCAATATCTTCAACCTTACCCTATCATCACTGTATCACCAGAGAGGCAGACATGAAGCAAGCACTCAATACATGTTTACAGAATAATTATATAACAGAATGCATGATCTATTCTGTTCATTTGTATACATTTCTATGATTCTTAAGACGTTTTTGGGTATTTCCCCCCACATACCTAATATGGTATGTCTAAAAGGGATGATTTTATCTATTTTGAGCCACAGGAAGTCAGAACGGAAAACAAGGTTAGAGTGATAAGTGTTTTTATTTTACTCACGAGGAAAGGGAAAACCAGAAAGATAGGATGACTTTTATCCTTTGGTAGAAAAGCCAAGACGAGAACCGCGGGCTCTGTGCCTTTTGCTCTCTCTACCTTCCATCTGCTTTTCAATAGCTTTCTCTTGTTCTTATGAAACAGAGGCAGAGGTCACTTAATCACTGACTGCTGTTTGTGCCATTGACTGCCAAGGCACTGGATTAATTAGGGAAATGCGGATGTGTGTGCTCTACTTGACCCAAAGTGGTAGAACGTTATCAGGGAAATTTCGTATATCAAGACCACAATGAAAGCTCCATTTTATTGGACTGGTGAATTCTTCAAAACACACCGTATTTTTTAGAATCTCTCTTTCAGTATTTTCAGCATTAACAGCATACTTCTTTTTCCAAATGCTCATGAGTCATACCAACAGCAGCATGTTCTCAAGCACAGAAAATAACACACTGAATATTCAGAAAGAGGAACAAAAAGATCAAATCTACTTAAAGGAAATAAAGGATTAGTGAAAAGTACGTTCTTAAAATTATATTTGATTTTTATTAGATCAATAATTGCTTAAAATAGGAAACTTCCCTGGTGACCCCGTGGCTAAGACTCTGTGCTCCCTATCCAGGGGGGCCAGGTTCCATTCCTGTTTAGGGAACTAGATCCCACATGCCACAACTAAGATCTACCACAGTCAAATATATATATATATATATATTTTAAACCAAAAAAGTTGCTTAAAATAAGTATACTTCCAGCTCCAACTTGACTTCTGTCTTTGTATTACCAATATTTGTAAAAATCTTGTTCGGTGTAAAATTTATCCTGTACTTACATGATATGACTCTTGGGGTTCCCTTGTGGCTCAGCTGGTAAAGAATCTGCCTGCAGTGCATGAGACCTGGGTTTGATCCCTGGGTTGAGAACATCCCCTGGAGAAGGGAAAGACTACCCACTACAGTATTCTGGCCTAGAGAATTCTATGGACTGTATAGTCCATGGGGTCACAAAGAGTTGGACATGACTGAGCGACTTTCACTTCACTATATGATATGACTCTTACCTAAATTAGTACCTAATTTCTTTTCAACAGAATTAAAGTGAGAAAAATCAAGCTTCCTCTTCTATCTCTGCCACCATCTTTCATGTTTAAGTTTATAGTCCTCAAACACCTATCATAAAAATCAGCAAGGGTAAAATAAAATACTGAATTTGAATAGGTGACTAGACCAGATGCTGAAATGTTCTCCTTATAAATGATGCCCAAGAGAATTCTAGGAGGGTTACTGGATGGGAAAATTACACTTTGTGTTATTTGCAGACTACAAATAATATTAATGCCTTGTCAGGACCTAGACTAACTGTGAGGCAGTTTACAACTGTGTGTTTCTCATGCTTTGGTCTGATTTAAGGCTCATGTAAACTCAGTTCTGGACTATGGGTCAGTGGTGGAGAATCTGTGCAGCCCCAACACTGGATCACCTGTGAAGAGATGAGGACAACCAAGGCACAGGCTCTAGCCTTAAGAGGTCTGCAGAATGATTTGACCTAGGATAGCAACTAAATGCACAGTTAATTCAACTCATTTACATGAGGACAGGTCTGAGCACATGGAGTCCCTGACTGGAAAGATAAGGGACATATTCTAGACAGAGGTCTTCAGAGCATGAGGTGGTGGGTACTCCTCCAAGTTCAAAGGAAGGGGAGGTGGAATCCAGCATGTTTTAGGTTTAGAGAGTTAACTGGCAGTTGTGAGGGGGAAAGCATCCCAGAGCTGAGAGAATGGTGATGGTGACGGAGGCAGGGAGCAGGGATGAGTTACTATACCTTGCAAAGATTTACAAATATTTATCTTACAATATTTATTTGCCCGTTTTCTTAATTTTTTTTCTGAAAAGTTACATTCTCCACCACATTTCCCCACCAATTAATTATAACTAATCAAGCTGTGAAACATCACGTCTCTCTTTTCTCCAGTTTCCTGGGAGAAAGGTCTATCTGAAGACAAGAAGTCAACATTGTCATCTATAAAACATCACAGTAGTATTCTTAATATGGAAGAAATAGTCTCAACTATTTTCACATACATTTATTTTGCTTTTTATTACAATCTTGTGAAATAAGTTGAGTTGGTGTTTTTATTCCTATTTTACAGGAAAAAAAGAAAAGTGTTCACAAAGATATCAAGCAAGCCGTTTAAGGTCACACAGAGGATTGTGTTATGTCACTGGGACAAGAACCTGTCTTCTAATTTATGTGCTCAGATATTCACTCAATAGGCTTGTACTGGACATATTGTGTATGGCTGGTCATCATGATAGTTCCTAGGAAAAGAACAATTTACTGGTAGTTACTATATCTGCCCTCAGGAGGTCAGTTAACCAGAATGTTCAGTAAAGTGTGACTCAGATCAAGACACCGGATCTGCAAGGTAAGTGTTGTGGGACCAAACAGCTAGAGCACCCAACCAAGCCTAAAGAGGCTCAAGGAAGGTTCCTCTAACAAAGTCACTGCTAACTTGGGACCTTAGCCAATCCAAGACAGTGACTGCTTGGCAGCTGTCCTGAATGGCTGAGGGGTGAGGTGTAAAGTTGGAAAATGGAGACCAAAGTGTTCCGAATAAAGGGAGCAGAGTCACTACTCCACAGTGTTATTTCCGCATGTGTGTATATGTGTGCATATGTGTGCACACATGCGTGAGTGTGCATCCCTCTCATTTAAAAAAGTCACACACTGTCCAATTGTCATTTCTGTGTAAGGATGAATTACTATGTTTACCATAAAATAAACAAGGAGACAAGATATAAGAGGAACCCCAAGAAAAATAAGGTCCCTTCTTGGGTTACCCTCATTAATCTCTGAAAATTAGAATTTTTCTAGGGAAAAGAAGGACTTAAGAGGCCATCTAATCATTCTCAAGAAGCAAGGCAGGAATTGAAATACAAACCACTTATTTACTTCTATGATAAGGAATTGAGGGAAAAGAGGGATTCAGAATACGACATGCTACAGTTGTAGATTCCAAGAGTTTCCAAGTGTGAAAGAGATGCATGTAGAACACTGCTGCTGCTGCTGCTAAGTCGCTTCAGTCGTGTCCGACTCTGTGCGACCCCATAGATGGCAGCCCACCAGGCTCCCCCGTCCATGGGATTCTCCAGGCAAGAACACTGGAGTGGGTTGCCATTTCCTTCTCCAATGCATGAAAGTGGAAAGCGAAAGTGAAGCCGCTCAGTCATGTCCGACTCTCAGCGACCCCATGGACTGCAGCCCACCAGGCTCCTCTGTCCATGGGATTTTCCAGGCAAGAGTACTGGAGTAGGGTGCCATTGCCACACTGGTGGACTATAAAAGTGCTACCCATATGTGAGGAGTTTGAAGGAGAACTTCTCTCCCTGCTTTCTAGCTCTGCAAGGCAAGGACTGAAAATTGAACATGACACCCAGTACTTCTCACTACCACCTCTCAGCTCCCCTAGACAAATCATCAATAATCCTCTGTTACAAATGCCTATAGTGGATATTCCTGAGTGTAATTCCCAGAAAAATGATCCTATGGAAACTTTCATAATTGAGTTATTGACCTTTACAGATTTTTCAAAGGAGAAAGTCCAATGAGTCACATGTATGCTACAACTCTAGACCATCTGAATGTCTTCAAATAAGATGGCTTAAGAATTTGTTTAATTCTTGGCTCTCTTTAATAAACTCAAGATACAAAAACCTACATTTTAAGCCCTGATTTATCTCATTAATCTTCAAGTTATATTTGCTTCTGGATATATCACTTAGATAATCTGCTATCTCCTTACGTATAGTGTCCAAAAGCCCAAGTCACTCAGAAGCCCCCACTCTTTAGTTCAGTTCAGTTACTCAGTCATGTCTGATTTTTAGTGACCCCATGGACTGCAGCACACCAGGCTTCCCTGTCCTTCACCAACTCCTGGAGCTAGTTCAAACTCATGCCCATCGAGTCGGTGATGCCACCCATCTCATCCTCTATCATCCCCTTCTCTTCCTGCCTTCAATCTTTCCCAGCATCAGGGTCTTTTCCAATGAGTCAGTTCTCATCAGGTGGCCAAAGTACTGGAGTTTCAGCTTCAGCCTCAGTCCTTCCAATGAATATTCAGGACTGATTTCCTATAGGATTGACTGGTTGGATCTCCTTGCAGTCCAAGGGACTCTCAGGAGTCTTCTCCAACACCACAGTTCAAAAGCATCAATTCTTTGGCACTGCCCCCTTTCTTTACAGTCCAACTCTCACATCCATTCATGACTACTGGAAACCCCATTCTTACAAAAGTACAATTGACCAAGAAGTCTCCTTCTCAAATTTTTCATTCTGTGTCTTTAAACCATGATTCTCCCAAATAAGAGAAACTGAGCATAACACATGGAAAAAGACCTTAGATAACTATTAGCTCTACTTTTGCATTTTAAAAGGATATATAATTTCCCCAGTACTATGATTAGCACTAGAATTGCTGGCTTTTAGCTAAGTCAAACAAACAAATCAATACAACAGAAAAAAGATTAAAAATAAACTTAGAGTCAAATATCTTGAATTAGAAATCTGGTTCTAATATTCTTAACAATATTCTAATATTGTTATTTTTATAACACTATAAAACACCATTACTTCTGTAAAATAAACTATTGCATCTATTTATCACATGTAGTGCATTTAAGGCAAATTTTCTATGTCAAAAAATGTCAGTGATTCCTTAACCTTAAAAAACACTACATCTATGTTGCAAAAATATCTCCTTGAGTTAAAGCATCTCTGCCCACATCTGTGGCTATTGAGCAGGGAATTTGCTGGTTCAAGATTAAAGGCAAAGTGCCTAAGGCTGCTTTTATACAGTTCCCAAGTTGTGGATGAGAAACTCTGTTCCTCATTATCTCTTTTCATAGTGTAGATAGCTTTTCGTCTACTATTTTTAAGATGGCTACAGTATTAGTCCCTTACAGTATTAGTATTGTAGCTGTTGTACCTGTTTGAGGAGCACCAGGTGTACAAAAGTACAAACTGTCGTCATGGCTTCCTCTGAACAACAGCCTCAGGTTATTCCTGCTTCTGGAAACCTGGCTATCATGTCAAACAACTGGACTATTTGGTGATCGTAGTTCATAAAAAAATCTAATGATAATAAGTCAAACAGATTGCACTGCTGAGCCAATTGACTGATTTCAACAGAATTTGATGCTTTATATTGACTAAGAAGTGTAGGTCATCTATCAATGGTGACATCATTTCCCACTGTATTCTCACTTAATTTCAGATTTTCTATTGTATAGCTTCTGGAGGAAAAAGTTTAAAAGCTTTTGTTTGCACCATAGATAAACCTCTATTTAAACCAGATAAACTGAGCAACAGCTCCTATTTACACAGCAGGAATTTGCAGCAGTTGGGATGTTTTCTTATTATGGTATCTATTCTCTGCTAAGGTTTTCAGCAGTGACAACTGAACATTATTATCATCACGTTAGTCCTCCAAGATAAGATACACTCAGAATCCTTTTAAGTAAGAATTTTGAATAATTAGATTAGTACCCTTTGCCCTTTTTTTTTTTAAAGCTAACAGAGAATCTATATTTTATAATTAGGAAAAACATATTTTTTAAAAAACCCTCTCATTTCAGCATTAATACACTAAAAATTCAGTTCACTAAATTCTAGTGTTTTCATTCTTACAATTCCCTAACCTTTTAAGAGAGCAGTTTTGCCATTTTATTTCCTTTGAAATAATTCCAACTTTGTATTGCAGATCTTTCTGAAGATATCTGGAGATTTAACTTCAGTGGTACACAAAACAGAAGACAGAATAATTCCTTTAGTTAAAAAAATACCTATTTTGAAAACCACGAATTTCTTGTCTTTGATATGATCACATGTTGAATTTGTTTAATGTTTTTATGAGAACTGACCCAATAAACTTTGATAAAATGCTGCAAACCAATGAAGTTTATATGCAAATATTAATTGAAATTAAGATGAATTCCAAATACAGGGTTTCTTAAGAGTGAGTTTGGTCATCCCAGGTTTCAGTTTTCAGAACTGATCTAAAGTCTTCATAAGGCCACTGTGCCCATCATATTAGAAGCACAGTTTTGAAATAAAAAACACACTGCTTATTTTCTCTTCTACTTAAAAAGAAAGCAACAACTATAAGTCTGGTTAACTGTATGAGTAAGCATTTTATTCATATGATTTACCTTTTTCCTTGGATACATAGAGCACACATATAAAAAGTGTGATAGAACTCAAATATGTGGGACTCAAATGACTGTTGTGAAAAATTCAAATACTCTATTTGCCTTTAAAGCTACATTAACTATCAATTATCGTAAAGTGCTTATTATTTAGAATTCTTTTTTTCTTCTATTTGGCTACCTACACACAGTAGAAGTAAATATGTCTAAAATTGGTGCTGGCTTTGATAAGCCACGGTGATGACATCAGCCTGACTTCTAGCTTCTGGAATGCAGAACTGAAACCTTACAGAGATTTGTGGGCTATGAGGTCCCAACATAACTCTCCTTGTCACCACCTATGATCCATTCTAAGCCAAGACTCCTGCTCTAAATATATTTACTACACAATTAAACAAGAGTATTCTGGAATATCGGTGTTGTCAAATGCAGGAGTGGTGGGGGTGGGGTGGGGTTGGGTGAGAGGAGAAAAGGAACTACAGTTTTGTTAAAAAGTACAAAGATTTTAAAATTGTACATGGTGTACGACAATGTTAATGTAAACTAATAGGAATTTTCATGTGTATTCTATCACAATTAAAAAAAGAAAAGCTCCGGACTTCTATGGTCCTGCCATGAAGATTCCAATGCAGGAGACACCGGTTGGATCCCTAGTGGGGGAACTAAGATTCCGTAAGCTGCAAGATACAGATAAAAACGAAAACAAGAAAAAAGGAAAACAAAACAAAAACCCTACACGTGGGTGGTTTCTGAAAACTGTGCCATAGATTCAAGGAGTTTTCACAACTGTCTAATAAATTTCTAGGTCTGATATGTCATCTGTTGTAACCTTGTCACAATGACCAGATCGCTCTTGCAGGAATATTTACTGAGCCAGGTTGCTGGGGGCCTAAAAAAGCAACCATTCATCAGGAATTAGTAAATAGCACTTACACCAAATGTCGAGCTAAACGGACTGCGGAAGAAAACCTGGAAACTAAGATGTAAGAACGGGTGTTAGACAAGGAGAATGTGGAAACGTCACTTGCTCCCGGGCTGTGGGCCCCGTGAGGAGCTGGTAAGTGCAGAAACCTCTACGTCCTATCCCAGAAAGGGTCTTGCCATCAGCCCCGTGCAGTGATCACAAGGACAAGCAAAAGCTGGTACGAGGGAGTTAGTAGGCCTCGGGGCCCACGGGATGACCGTGGGTTCTAGCATTTCCTAGAGGGCGCAGCGCAATTTCAAAGGACGGAGGCTGGCCGAGGGCGAGAAGCCCCTTCACTCTCCTGCCTCGCGTCTGCCTGCTAGCAAAGCGAGCGGCGGCTGCTGCGGGAGGACGCGCACTAGCTCAGAGGCTGTGCCTGTCTGCGGGGTAGGGGGCCGCCGGTAAAGTACTTCTGCAGAGTGAAAATCGACTCAACTTGCGAGAGGTATTTGAAATAAGGAGAAAACCCAGAGTACCGGGCTAGAGTTGTCATCGCCATTCTATTCTGCTCCTAGTACTCCCGGGAGAAACCAGTTTCTGCACCAGCAGTGAACACGTGGGTATCTTCTTACTCTCTCAGATTAGAATGTGAGCACCCCTGGGGTCTCCAGGCGTGCACAGCCAGAGCCTAATGCGATGCCTTGCCCTTGGAAGGTGCTCAGCAAGTAAATGAGGAGCTACGCTCTGTCTGAAGCCGAGACCAAGACAGCGCAGGTAGAGCCCTCTCCAAAGTTCTCTGCTTGCAGACACGCCCCTGCAGGTGCTGTCACTTCTCAAAGTCTTCACTGCCCGCCGGCGCGCACGCGCCCACCCCGAACTCCCCAAGCCCTGGAACTACCTACCAGCAACGGCGACCAGCAGACCGAGAGCACGCACATGATCCCCATGAGCTGGATGGCCGTCTCTGTCGTGATTCGGCCCCACTGGGCGCTGGACTGCGACGCCGTGGCCTTGGCCCTGCAGCGGGACACTAGGGCCTTAATGGTGGCCAAGTTGCAGGCGAAGGTGACCACCAGCGCCGAGAGCCCCAGTATGGCAAAGGCAGAAGCGAAGAAAACGTTGCCCCAGTTTTGCCGGGAGTTAGTCCCGTTGCCCCCAGGCCCGGTGCTAATGAAGCACCAAGTCCCGGGCCACTGGATAGTATACTGACCTACGCCCAGCACCGGCAACAGGGCGAAGGCGAGCACGGCCAGCCATACGCCTAGCAGCACGGCGCGGGTGACGCTGGTCTTCATGTGGCTTGAGTACCAGTGCGGCGCCCGGGTGGCCAGAGCCCGCTCGACGGCCATGGCGCTGGCAATGAAGAGCGAGGAGAGCCCAAAGACAGTCATGGTCAGGCCGAAGAAGGTGCATAACCTCCCCGACGGGTCGAGCTGCTCCCAGCGCTGGTGGGACAGGTAGAGGACGATGACCACCGGGCTGGTGAGCAGCTGCCCGACCATGTCGGTGAGCGCCAGCCAGCCGATGCACAGCAGGAACGACTTCTTGCGCTTGCCCTCCCGGCGCCTGTAGCTCTTCGACACGAGCGTTATGGCCAGCGCGTTGCCCACGAACCCGGTGATCATCATGGTCATCGAAAAGGCTACGGACACCGAGCCGCAGTCCTCGCTGGGTTCCGGGGGCAGCGTGAGGTTGTTTGGCGCCTCAACGGCGCGCTCGGCCGCCCAGATGCCCGGGTCGGAGTGGTTGAAGCGCGTACAGAAAGGAGCGCTCGCGTGGTCTCGGGTCGCCTTCATATTGCCTTGGAGGTGAGGAAGGGACGGCACCTTGAGAACTGCGACGAGAGCCGGCAGACCCGGCGCAGGAGGCGGCGGCTGTCTGTGGTGACCGGGGCTGGGGCTGGGGTCGCAGCTAGGCTGCCCTCCATGATGCGGGGCGCAGCCGCCGCCTCACTTCGCCACTAAGGCGGCGGCGCCCGGGCTCCCAGGCCAAGCAGGCAGCC
>NW_011494843.1:1793064-1821933 GCF_000754665.1 Bison bison bison | reverse complement strand
GATCACTGCTTTGGCTGCCTGGGCTCCGAACATCCTTCCGCCCCGGGAGGACTCCTCTAGAAATGGCCCAGCTCCTGCCGGGAGTGGCAGCCCAGCTAGGCTGCCCCGCGCGGCCCCGCGCCTCTTCAGGTTCTCTGCCAGAGGAGAGTTCGTGGAGAGGCTGGGGATAAAAGGTCTCCCTCGGCTACCCCACCTCAGGCAAGTTGCCAAGGTGTTTGCCTTCCTCCTTCTCCATCCACAGAGGCTCGCTCAAGGACCAGATCTTCCTCCCGACGCTCTTTTGTAACCCTGGCAAGTGTTATCTTACCTACCTGACCCTGAGCAATCTAGGCAAACCACACTCCTGATACGTAGATGAGCGTGAACATTTTTCCCTTTCTGCTTTGGGACTCTCGCATGATCTTAAGCAGGCCAGGTTGCTCTGTCCCCAGGGGCGCACTTGAACTGAAAAACCAATAGTGCCATAAGATTTAAGGGAATAGGGTACAGGAAGACAAAATCAGACTGTCAGATTCAAAAATAAAGAAATCCCAACTACCAACCCCTTCCATCACCCGCCTAAATTCTCCTTCCTTAACATTAAATATACATATATATATATTAATTAATTAAAAATATTTTAAAAGTTAGTTAGGGCAAAAGGGGCTAGAGGCAGGTGGCTGGCACTCACTATTTCATTGTCTCAGCACATCTGAAATATTGAAATCAAAGGCTGCTAGCCTGTTTGAGTGAGGGGAGGTGGGGCAGAGAAACAAGGCAAACTCTTACAAAGCCATCTTTCTCCACCTTGGACCATTCTTATGCAATTAGGACTAGAAATTGCATTTAGATGTTATGAAGGTCTTCACATTTAGTGAAAATGGGCATAATCGCCTAGTAACATCTTTTACTAAGCCAATATTTTATGTTTCACAACCATTTCCCTATTTTTTCCCCAGACATCCTCCAAGTATTGTTATTACTCCCCCTTTAAGGTGAGGTAACTGAGGCTCCCGAAGTTAAAGGATGTGCCCAAGTCTTTCAGCAATTCTCCAGTCTCCAACTTCTTATCTGAAGCACAGTATTCTTTACATAGATACCGTAACCACTCTAAACAGGTGATAAGACCAGCAATTCTCAAATCTAGGGAGAGTCTAATTTTTCTGCCTTTTCATCTTGTCGAGAAATGGAAAGATTTTAAAAATTATTTTCGAACTTCATTTTTCCTCATATTTAAGAAATTAGATCTAATCATTCAACTCAGTCGTTTCCCATGTCCGACTCTGTGCGACCCTATGGGCTGTAACCTGTGAGGCTCCTCTATCCATGGGATTCTCCAGGCACGAATACTGTAGCAGGTTGCCATGCCCTCCTCCAGGGGAGCTTCCTGTTCCAGGGATGGACTCTGCGGCATCTCCTACGTTTTCTGTATCACAGGCGGATTCTTTCCCACTGAGCCAGTTGGGAAGCCCATTTACTCAGCCCTATGAAGACCATTACTCAGACTTTCAGAGCAAGACTGGGTCAGTTCAGTTGTTTGTCTTTTCCAGCTTAGTTGATCTCCTTATTGGATGTAAAATAGTGGTAGGATATGAGAATGGAATATATTCCCTTGCATTCTTTCTATGCTGTTGTTTTGTCTCTGTATGAGAGTCTGAAAAAAAAAAATCATTATAGGCCTATATAGTTTTTAAAGGAGAAAAAGCAAAAAGAAAACGTAAACTCTATTTTCACAACATGCATTAATCACATCACTAATTTCGTGTTTTAGCTTTTTTCTTTTACTTTTTTGAAATTTATTTGTAATGCCATGTGTCTAATGAGAACAACTAAGAAGAAATAGAGAAGTGGTTCATTTTTTAAATCTTCCCCCAAGCTTTTATTAGTTTTAATTAGTCTCAAACTCATATTTGTGAAAATGTTTTTCTGAAGTGTCATTTTAAAAGTAAAATAATATTTGATGGTATTCTGATACAAGTTTTATCCAAAGCATTGGATTGAAAGTACATATCAAAATTTAATGTTATAGCAATAAAACTCTAGTGTAACTGTAAAGTAGATATCAAAATTTAATGTTATAGCAATAAAACTCTAGTGTAACTGTATATTTATTTTAAAATTTAAGACCTTTTCATGATTTATACATCAAAAAAAAAAAAAAAACCCAAAGCCAATATACAGTGACATCAAAAGTTATTGTTTTATTTATGAATGTTTGACCTCTTTGAAACTTTTCTTACCCTCACTGCAGTACACACCAGTTAGACTACATAAGAGTTAAAAGTATAAGGGCATATAGTATCAATTAATGTTACCCTCTCTTAACTCACCTCCACCAATGCCTTAAATGTACTACATTTCAGAATTTTTGTATAACACTTTCCTCCTTTCTGTGTATTGATTGCTTCATCTTATCCTCAGTTGTTTGTTTTGTAGTTATTCACCTTGAAAACAAGTAATTTGGAGGATCTGAGGTGTCACTATAGAATGCTGGCACAGAATGTCCCCGGATCCACGCTTCTTGGTGTCAGAACAGCAATAGTCTGAATTGTGTTGGTCTGGAACATCACCGCCCTCTAGTGACCCAAAGGTTAATAACATGCTATATAATTTCTGAACAATACATGCTTTGCTTAAGGACCTCTGATACTTTTCATAGGGGCCTAACATAACTATTGTCATTCTGTCTTTCTTTGAATGTCTGTCTAACCAATATTTCAGTGAGGATTAAAATTATAGAGTAAGGTAACTGAAAGACCACATATTCAAAAACTTTTGAAAAGATATTAAAGCATGCATTCACCCGTTATGTATTTTTAACTGATATTATGCCTAGAAGTGATTTTAGTCCATAAATTTAAATCCCCTATTGTATCTTACATCTTAAAATTTCTGACATATGTCAGTACTTAGCAAGTGCTGATGAATTTATTGTATATACTTCTACTGAACTTCTATCAGGAAATCTTAAAATAGACATAAATTAAAAAAAAATAAATCAGTCCTGAATAGTCACTGGAAGGACTGATGCTGAAGCTGAAGCTCCAATACTTTGTCCATCTGATGCAAGAACTGACTCATTGGAAAAGACCCTGATGCTGGGAAAGATTGAAGGCAGGAGGAAAAGGGAACAACAGAGGATGAGATGGTTGGATGGCATCACCAACTCAATGGGCATGAGTTTGAGCAAACTCTGGGAGTTGGTGATGGACAAGGAAGCCTGGTGTGCTGCAGTCCATGGGATAGCAAAGAGTCAGACATGACTAACTGAACTGGAAAAATTAATAGTTTCACACAATCAAGCCCTTGATTATCTGAAAATATCTGCAGTTCTTACTCTATAGAGCCAACTACTAATTTCAGAATGTTTTCAAGTCATTTATTCAATAAGTATTGAGACTTGTCTACCAGTCTAGTAGTTAAGACTCCTTGCTTCCAATGCAGGGGATGCAGGTTCAATTTTTGGTGGGGGAACTAAGATCCCACATGCTGCATGGTGCAGCCAAAAATAAATAAATAGTGAGCACCCACACTATGTCAGACACCATACAGTCGTCAAGGACACAAGAAAAACAAAAGTTTCTACATTTATGGAGTTTATATTTTAATGGAAACTCTTGATATTTTACCCAAAATAACAGAAGAAAGAATGCTAAACTCAGTGGCTTTTGTGATGTCATGCAAATCAAGAAACCCAATTTTAGAAACAATGTACAGTTTTGAAGAAAAAGTAGAAAAATGTATATAGTATTCAGGATCAAGTATGATTTATCTCAGGAACACAAGGTAGATGTAGCTCTCAAACATTAATCAATATAATTAAGAGTTCAACAAAATAGACACTTTAAGTCTTTTCTAAATCAATTATCTTGATACCCTAAGTCCTTTTTATTGACTGCCTCTTTTCCAAATTTTGTTTCATTATATGCCTAGTTATTTTTAACTGAAAACTGGACATTACCATTCATATACTGTAGTGACTGTGGATTTCATTTCTTCTGAAGATTACTGATTTGGTGGTGATGGGGTGGTCCTTTTGGCAGTTAATGTGCCTGGATTCAAAATGCTAACATTTTCTCTCCACTGATAGGCAGCTACTGTTATCTCGTCTCTTCATGACTGCTCTTTAAGCCTGGTTTCTTGTGAATTGATCTATCCTATCTAATGCAAAGAGCCAACTCATTGGAAAAGACCCTGATGCTGGGAAAGACTGAAGGCAAAAGAAAAAGGGGGTAGCAGAGGATGAGATGGTTAGATGGCATCACTGCCTCAATGGACATGAATTGAGCAAACTTTGGGAGACAGCAAAGGACAGAGGAGCCTAGCATGCTACAATCCATGGAGTCACAAAGAGTTAGACATGATTTACCAACTGAACAACGTACCTATATGATTTGTTGATTGTTCAGTGATGGGGATCATTCTGTCTGGTTTATTTGCTTATAGCGGGGGTGTCTTCTGATTTCTAGCTGTTTTGTCAGTTTGGGGCTGTGCCCTGGTATTTCAAGCCTGTGAAGCTTCAGCTTGCTTTTTAAAATTAGGTTCCAGGGCGATTCTGTCATTCACATATAGTTTGGCTGTCAAATGTAGATTTGGGCAGAAGTTCTAGTTCACTTTCTGTGGTTCTCATTATTTGAATTTCCTATTTAAATCTCAGTGGTTTTTCTAAACGTGAACTCCCATCTCTTGCACTTTTTGCCAATGAGGGCAGTTTCTCTACTACTATTTCCTATGAGATAGTCATGAGGATTGGATATCACCTCAGTCCAAAAGACCAGAAGTCTTAATTCTTACTCCTGTCAGTTGCAGTTTTTTTGAGATTATTTTTTTCTCCTAGCTCTGTGTGCTTTTGAATGCTTTCCAATAAATTAAAATAGTTGTTGTTTTAAATCTTTTAACCAGACTTTACAATTGTTATTTGCAGGACAGTGATATTGGCATAATGATATACATGCAGTTCAATGGAATAATATGCTTATGTTATTCCATTGAACTTTATATAGATGTGTGTGTGTGTGCTCAGTCATGTCTGACTCTGTGCAACCCCATGATAACTCACCAGGCTCCTCTGTCCATGGAATTTTCTAGGCAAGAACACTAGAACGGGTTGCTATTTCCTTTTCCAGGGAATCTTCCCAACCCAGGGATGGAACCCTCGGCTCTTAAGTCTCCTCCACTGGTAGGTGGATTCTTTACCACTAGTTCCACCTGGGAAGCCCACTTTATATAGATATGTATGTGTGTGTGTGTGTGTGTGTATACACACATACATACATAAATGCAAATTCAGTTAATTTTCAACAAAGTGTTAAGGTAATTCAGTAAAGTCTTCACAAATGGTGCTGGGAAAACTGGATACCTATATGCAAATAAAAATGAACACAATCCTTATCTCACACCACACACAGAGTTTCATACATTAAACAAATTTATTTAATCTTAAGACTATAAACCTTCTAAATTAAAATAGGAGAAAAATTCTGATTTCTTTACCCTCTCATTGTTACTAGAAGTACTCCTACAGCTTTTTCTTGTCTTTTGATCATTTAACAAATGTGATTATTACTTTTGGTCATTATATATAGAAATTCTTTATAGTCTTAAATACCAGGAACAATCTTTTTTTTCTTGAATGTTTGGAGCATAATTTTTCTGAATGTTTAGGTTATAATTTTTTGTTATTAGCAGCAATTACAATAACATTTTTATATTTATTGGTATGTACATTTGTGGGGCTTATTTTTATCATGATAAATCCTTAGGAGAGGATTGATAGATCCCAAATTTGTATCCACAGCCTATACTTCCCCTGGAATTCTAGCCTCATTTATCCAAGTGACTGTCATCCCACTTGGATAACCCAGTAACACCACAGTATGTTCAAATGGAACTTCAAATTTTCTTCCCCACTCCTGGTTATACCTGAGTCTTCCCCATTGCAATGTATAATAATGCCATCCACAAACTCAAGCCAGAAATCAAATGGCCATCCTTGACTCTTCATTTTCCATTGTTTCTCTTTTCCAATCCATTATCCAGTAATATTAATTCTATTTCCAAAATACACATTCACTGTCTCCATCTCCACAGCTACTATCTTGGTTCAGGTCACTGCCATCATTTACCTAATCTACTGCTACTGTTTTTAATTGTCTTGGTTTTATCATTTTAAATTTTATTGTGACAAAATAAGCTAAGCAAAGCTTAAATAGCATGTAGATTTTATTTTAAAAAATTGCTATGGCTGTGCTGAGTCTTGCCGTGTGCAGGCTTCTCCCTGTGGTGGCTTCTCTTGTTGCGGTGTTCAGGCTCTAGAGCATGCGAGCTTCGGGAGTTGCAGTGCATGGGCCCCAGGCTCTAGAGCACAGGCACAGTAGTTGTGGTACACGGGCTTAGCTGCCCCGAGGCATGTGGGATCTTCCTGGATCACAGATTGAACCTGTCTCCTGCATTGGCGGATTCGTTACCATTGGGCCACCAGGGAAGCCCATATATTTTTAAAAGTTAGTGATATTTTCTACACCTGTCCTTAATTTTACTTCCAAACTAACCAATATGAATAGGTTGTGGTGTATGACTTCAGATTTTTCTTTATGCTCATACAAAGATACATTCACTTACAATACATGGATTCCTGCTGCTTTGTTTGCAGGCTCTGAATTACAATCTGAGTAAAATATATTTTACTGTTAGTTTGGATCTCCCTAACTAGTAAAGTTAAATCCATTTTCACATTTCTATTAACTTCCTCGTTGATTTTTGTGCACTGCCCATTGGATTATCATTATGCTATTAATTCGCAGGAGCTCTTTGGATATTTAGATACCCATCACCTGTTTCTTATTTTCCTACCCTATCATTTTTCTTTTTTGTGTGTCATGTTTACTACCATATGTAGAAAATTTGTTCAGTAAAATGTTCATCTTTCCCTTTATGATTTTAGGATTATTGCTTAAGAAAGTTAAAGTTTCTCCTTAATTTCTATACTCATTACATTTTGGAAAATACTGCTTTAATAATGTTTAATCAAATAGATTTAATTTTTATTAAAAAAGTTAAACTTCCACCTTATTAAGCTAACTAGCACTATTTATTAAGTAAATCATAATTCTTCTCTTAAATACCATTTATCATATACTAAATTTCTATATAGCCTAGAATCTAGATCTTACTTTCTAAATATCATTCTTCAATAAGAACCACCAGAACTCCTTGGAGAAATGACTGATTGATGGCTGAGACAGGGAAGATATGAGCCTACAACATCTGTATTATCAAAAATTAGACTGCTCAAAAGGATGGTGATATGTCAAAAACACAGGAGTCAACGTAAAACAGTTCCCAATGGCTAATTGGAACAATCTGACCAATAAAATAATGGAATCCTGAATATAATTCAAATGTAAATATACACAGGCCCATACTGATATAAATGAGTAAATAAATGAGTAAAAGAGGCAAACCTGCTTAATATATGTAGATACTCCCCTCTCCAGGAACTGAAACATAGTCCCCCTTATTGAGAGTATGCTTGACTTCATGACTTTCAGGCATTTATTGTGCTTTGAGTTTCAGATACTGCATTTTTAGATAGATGATTGGTGGCAATCCTGCACCATCAGAAAATGGTATTTTTAAAAGTATGAGTATTTTAGACTTAAGGTATGTATATTGTCCTTTTAGACATAATATCACACACTTAACAGACTTTAGTATAGGGTAAACATAATTTATATGCACTAGCAAGCCAGTAAGTTTATGTGAGTCGCTTTACTGTGATACCTGGTTTACTGTGGTGGTCTGGAATTGAACCAGCAGTATCTCCAACGTATGCCTGTGCTTCCAAAGAATATAGTATTAAAAAGAAAATAGTAGTACCTTTATAATGGAGAAATCTGGCAAACCCTGTCTTAACAAAGTGATGGTTAACATTTCCAGTAATGTCATGTGGATATATCTCTTGATATGTGATGAGGAAGGCACTTCATTCCTACAGTAACCTTTCTAAAACCCATAACCCCAGTCTAATCATGAAAAGAAAGTAACAGATAAACCCCAAATGAAGGTCATTCTACAGGATACCCGGAGAAGGCAATGGCACCCCACTCCGGTACCCTTTTGCCTCACTTTCACTTTTCACTTTCATGCAAGGAGAAGGAAATGGCAACCCACTCCAGTGTTCTTGCCTGGAGAATCCGAGGGACAGGGGAGCCTGGTGAGCTGCCGTCTATGGGGTCGCACAGAGTCGGACACAACTGAAGCGACTTAGCAGCTACAGGATACTGGAAAAGTACTCTGGTGGTCAGGTATTCTGTAGAATACCTGGTAAACTGGTAGAAATTAAAGGAAATCTGGAGTTAACAGTAATGTGTGAATATTGGTTTCTTGTATTCTTGCAAATTATGCCAAATATTAAGGGTATAGGAACTCTTATTATCTTGGCAAGTTTTCTATATATATAAAATTATTCCCCCCAAAGATATTAAGGGTGTATTCTTTTCTGTAATCTCTTACTTTATTCCACTAAGTTACTTATATTTCTAGGTGAATAGTTTTGACTGGCTCAGATCACTAACTCCTTATTGCAAAATTCAGACTTAAATTGAAGAAAGTAGGGAAAACCATTAAACCATTAAATGACCTGAATCAAATCCATTATGATTATACAGTGGAAGTGAAGGGATTAGATCTGACAGAGTGCCTGAAGAACTATGGATGGGGTTTGTAACACTGTATAGGAGGCCGTGATCAAAACAATCCCCAAGAAAAAGAAATGCAAAAAGGCAAAATGGTTGCGTGAGGAGGCCTTACAAATAGCTGAGAAAAGAGAAGTAAAGGCAAAGGAGAAAAGGAAAGATCTACCTATCTAAACGCAGAGTTCCAAATAGCAAGGAGAGATAAGAAAGCCTTCCTCAGCAATCAGTGCAAAGAAATAGAGGAAACCAATAGATTGGGAAAGACTAGAGATCTCTTCAAGAAAATCAGACATACCAAGGAAACATTTCATGCAAAGATGGGCACAGTAGATGACAGAAATGGTGTGGATCTAACAGAAGCAGAAGATATTAAAAAGAGGTGGCAAGAATACATAGAACTGTACAAAAAAGAGCTTCACAACCAAGATGATCACTCACCTAGAGCCAGACATCCTGGAATGTGAAGTCAAGTGGGCCGTAGGAAGCATCACCATGAACAAAACCAGTGGAGGTGATGGAATTCCAGTTGAGCTATTTCAAATCCTAAAAGATGATGGTGTGAAAATGCTGCATTCAATATGGCAGCAAATTTGGAAAACTCATCAGTGGCCACCGGACTGGAAAAGGTCAGTTTTCATTCCAATCCCAAAGAATGTTCAAACTGCCCCACAATTGCACTCATCCCACATGCTAGCAAACTAATGCTCAAAATTCTCTAAGCTAGCCTTCAGCAATACGTGAACCGAAAACTGTTGGATTTTCAAGCTGTATTTAGAAAAGGCAGAGGAACTAGAGACCAAATTGCCAAGATCTGTTGGATCATAGAAAAAGCAAGAGTTCCAAAAAAAATTCTACTTATGCTTTACTGACTACTCCAAAGCCTTTGACTGTGTGGATCACAACAAACTGTGGAAAATTCTGATGAGATGGGAATACCAGACCACCTTACCTGCCTTCTGAGAAATTTGTATGCAGGTCAAAAAGTAAGAACCAGACATGGAAAAACAGACTGGTTTCAAATTGGGAAAAGAGTACATCAAGGCTGTATAGTCACCTTGCTTATTTAACTTATATGCAAAGTACATCATGTGAAATGCCAGGCTAGATGAAGCACAAGCTGGAATCAAGATTGCCAGAACTATCAATAACCTCAGATATGCAGACACCACCCTTATGGCAGAAAAAGAGGGACTAAAGAGCCTTTTGATGAAAGTGAGAGTGAAAAAGCTGGCTTAAAACTCAACATTAAAAAAAGATCATGGCATCTGGTTCCATCAGTTCATGGCAAATAGGAGGGGAAACAATGGAAACTGTGACAGACTTTCTTTTCTTGGGCTCCAAAATCACTACAGATGGTGACTGCAGCCATTTAAAGATGCTTGCTCCTTGGAAGAAAAAATGACAAACCTAAACAGCATATTAAAAAGCAGAGACATTATTTGGCAAACAAAGGCCTGCCAAAGCTATGGTTTTTCCAGTAGTAATGTATGGATGTGAGTTGGACTATAAAGCTGAGTGCTGAAGAACTGATGCTTTTGAACTGTGGTGTTGAAGACTCTTGCGAGTCCCTTGGACTGCAAGATCAAACCAGTCAATCCTAGTGGAAATCAGTCCTGAATATTCATTGGAAAGACTGAGGCTGAAACTCCAGTACTTTGGCCACCTGATGCAAAGAACTGACTCACTGGGAAAAGACCCTGATGCTGGGCAAGACTGAAAGCAGAAGGGACAACGAAAGATATGGTTGAATGGCATCACGGACTTGACAGAGAATTTTGAGCAAGCTCAGGGAGTTTGTGATGGACAGGGAAGCCTGGAGTGCTGCAGTCCATGGGGTTGCAAGGAGTCGGACACGACTGAGTGACCAAACTGAACTAAGCTTCATGTAAACAGAATCAAATAGAGCACACATCAACTTCCCAAGTGTATTTGAAAGAGTGTTTTTTGTTGCTAGTGAGTTCTGTGTCAATTAGGTCAAGTTGACTTATCTCCCCATTTTTGCCATACAGTTCTATCAAGTTTTGTTTCATGTTTTCAACTATTACACACATAAATGCTTATGATTGATTATGCTTTTGACATACATGATTTATTCCTATTCTTTCATCAGTTTTTACTACATTAATTCCACCCTTTCACTTCTAACCTATTTGTATCTTTATGTTCACAATAGATTTCTTTTAAGAGCATATGGGTCTTGCTCCATTTATCTAGTTTGACAGTCTCTTTTATTATGGGGAGTGTTTGAACAGTGGTTGGGCTCAAACCTACTATTTTCCATCACGTTTCTTTTTTCTGCCTCCTTTTGCATTATTTGTGATTCCATTTTTTTCAAGTGTATTATGTGTAACTCCTGGTTATGTTCGGTGGCTGCTTTTATAGCATACATCTTCTCAAAGTACCTTCAAGATATGTACAACTTAGTTTATAACCCTACAAATAGCTCACTTCCATTTCCCCCATTTTGACCTGAGCAACTTCTGTTTACTTGCACCTAAGTCTCACAGTCTATTTGCTTTAAACAATTATCTTTTAGTGACTTAAAAAACAAACCTGTATTTAACCACATAACACTTCCTGTGCTATTACTGTATAGATCTAATTTCCATCTGATATCAATTTTCTTTTGCCAAAAAAAAAAAAAATCTAATTTTTGTATTAGAGATTCAGCTTTGGAGAAGTTACAAAGTTTATACATTTGAACGGGTATATATAGAATAGGCTGATTTTTTAAAATACCTTTAAAGATACTGCATGATCTTGTTTTTCACTGTTCCGACAGTACTGACTGTCATCCTTATTATTTCTATATAAATGACTTTTTCTCTGGCTGCTTTTCATCTTCGTCACAGGCTTTCAACAACTTGATTATGAATAGATCTGCTTAAATTTCCATGTCTAGGCTTAGACCTTGATATGGAATGCTTTGTGAGCAGCATTTAAGCTCAAGGATTTTACATCAACTGTTTTAGATTCATTTCCATAATTTGGGGAAAATATTACAAGTGAATTGTCCCAATATCCTCGGCATTTTTTCTATTGCAGGCTTTTAGTAATGCAGGTGCCGCAGCACCGGGTTATGCAGCCTGAGAAGTACTTACATGGTCTTCATTTCTGGTAGAGAATTAACGAGAACACTTTGCGACCTTTCCTTTTCGATACTTCTTATGTATTAAGAACAGTGTGATACACAGCAATGCAATTCTCTAATTCCAACCACACCATTTACAAAGGTGCAAATATTTAACCTTCTCTGATCATGGTCACTAGTATCACATTAAAATTCTTAAGCTCTAATAGCCACATAATCCAAATTACAATAAGATGATTTATCTTTTCTGCTCAGAATTCTGATTTGAAGTATTTAAGCACTGAAAAGGCAACATTTTCAGCAGATTTGAATAATTAGAGGTAATAATGTCATTAAGAGGATTAATGTAATTACTAATTCATCAGATTTGTGTCATCCACATCACTTTCATGTTTTTTCAGGTCTTTAGTTCACTAAAGAGCAAATAACTCCTAATTTACATTTCTTATAATAAATGTCCAAATCATCTTTGCCAATAAAATGAACTTCACTGGTGTAGTTATCAATCGATAGTATTTTATGCTATTTTCTATTAAAAGCTTTTAGGGCCTCAAAACCTATTAAATACGATTGTAACTAGTCTATGTTTACTGTTCTAAATTTTAAGTAAACATATGACAATATTTTAATAAACACAAAACCATTTTGACCTGTGTTCCTACACAAGAATGCAAAGGCTAATTTTTAACTTAGTTCCAAGAGTTATACATTCTAAAGGAATTCAATTTACCAATTCATAAGCAAACTTGCTTAGGTTGGTATTTTTGCAGACATGTTAGGTATAAACCAATAGCTTACTAAAATTCTCTTGCTGCTGCTGCTAAGTCGCTTCAGTCATGTCCGACTCTGTGACACCATAGACAGCAGCCCACCAGGCTCCCCCATCCCTGGGATCAGAATAATTCTGTGCTTCCATCTTCAGGAATATAAAAAGAAACTAAACAAATTTCAAAACATATACCAGTAAGGCTTGATTTCCAATCTTCAGTTCAGTTCAGTTGCTCAGTCGTGTCCAACTCTTTGCGACCCCATGGAAATCTTCTCTTAGCTGTTTGCATAAACCTAAGTTGGTGTTTTACCGGGCTTCCCTGCTGGCTCAGATGTAAAGAATCTGCCTGTAATGCAGGAGACCTGGGTTCAAACCCCGGGTTCGGAAGTTCCTCTGGAGAAAGAAACAGCAACCCACTCCAGTATTCTTGCCTGGAGAATTTCAAGGACAAAGGAGCCTGGCAGGCTACAATCCATGGGGTCGCAAAGAGTTGGAGGTGTCTGAGTGACTTAACCCTTTTATGTTGGCATACATCAAGGGCAATAAACAGTGTTTACATGCAATTTCTACAGATTCTATACTACACTGAAGCATAGCTGGATGAGTAAATGCAAACCTTATTAGCTTGTGATGAAATGGAACTATTCAACTGGAAAAAAAAATCAAGTGTCCAGTTTGCTAACTGGCTATCATAACTTCAGAAAGAAAACTCCTGCAACCAAATGTTTTCCAGTAAAGAATAAGCATTTATTAGTATTGGAGGAAAAAACTGACTAAACTCTAAGAAACATATTTATATTTATTCCTTTGTCAAACATGGTGCTAGCTATAGAATGCTGAAAGAGCTAGAAATACTGGGTAAAAGACTTTCAAGAAATTCACCTGAACTATGGAAACTCAGGAATCAGGGTGCGCATCTGAGTGTTTTGAATCAAGTCATGAAGATCAAGTGAAAAAGGGATGGTAATGAGATGTGTACAGGGCACAGGAAACTTGCACAGATGGAAATTTATCACAAGTAGCATGGCTCACGGGGATTGCTATATAGGCTTTGTGCTCAAGTCTGCTGGAACTGGCAGGGGGAAGGGAAGGTGTGGTAGTCAGAAAAGATTTTAGTTTAATCCTGAAAACCATAGGAAAATTTTTAAACAAGGAAATTACATGAACATAAACAGCTTATATGAGTACTGAAAGAATAACTGAGTACTGAAAGAATAACTACTTGGTTAAGTATCATTTAGCAAACACTGTGGAAGACCTCTACTAAATGTCAGAGGGGGAGTGAGTGAGTGTTGGTCACTCAGTTGTATCCAACTCTTTGCAACCCCAAGGGCTGTAGCCTGCTAGGCTCCTCTGTCCATGGGATTCTCCAAGCAACTGACCCAGGGATCGAACCCAGGTCTCCTGCACTGCAGGCGGATTCTTTACCATCTGCATATGCCATATGCCAGCCTGGAGGCCCAATAATCATTAAGAGCCAACTTTAATATCTTAGTCCATAAACCAAGACACTGGTAGCAGTAGTGGAGCACTGTGGGCTTGAGAACCATTGATTTAAGGTTGCTGCTGCTGCTGCTAAGTCGCTGTAGTCGTCCAACTCTGTGCGACCCTATAGACAGCAGCCCACCAGGCTCCGCCGTCCCTGGGATTCTCCAGACAAGAACACTGGAGTGGGTTGCCATTTCCTTCTCCAATGCATGAAAGTGAAAAATCAAAGTGAAGTCGCTGACTCGTGTCTGACGCTTAGTGACCCCATGGACTGCAGCTTACCAGGCTTCTCCGTCCATGGGATTTTCCAGTAAAGAGTTCTGGAGTGGGTTGCCATTGCCTTCTCTGATTCAAAGTTAAGTCAGATTTATTTGAGGTGGGAAGGCAAAAGAGAAATCTAAGAGGACCCTCCATCCTACATCACTGATAATGTTGTTTATCAATGTGAAACATACTAGTTTTGATGGACAGATTGCATGGGTAGAATTTAGGTATGTTCAAACAGTTTGACATTTAAAAAGAAGACACACAGTAGGCAGTTTAATGGATCTGGTGCTATAGAAAGGGGTGAGTAGGAATACTTTAGTATTACCATACAAAATATCTGAGGCCATGAGTAGGGAGTAATATTCAGTTATTTGCTGTATACTCATACGCTAGTCATAAAAATGTCCAATGTCATACAGGCTCCATGAAGTAAAAATTCAAATCTGGCTCTGACTCCAGGAGAAGAGTACAGATAGAAATGAAGTATCATTGCCAAATCCACCACTGGGATCATACCCATTCACTTCATATTACATTCAGGCTGGAGGTACTCAGTCTCTGATAATGCCACAGAGAACAGGCAGGTCACAGATGTTTCAGTTTGTGGGTAGGTACAAAACTCTTTGTTCTGACTGCCCGATTAAGTTCTTTAATTATCACTGTTTTCAAGCACTTTTCAATGTGGTGCAGTTTATTTCTGACAGCATTATTACTTGGTTCCTTCTTTTCTAAGGTTTTAAACCACGAGAGTGTTTTGGATCTCCTAAAACACAACCAAATCTTGAGGCTTCACAAACTAGCTCACCTTATTCATCAGTAAACCTGTCCTTCAAGACTGCTCAAGTCAATTCCTTAGAGTTTGCCTCTTCACTCAGACAAGACTGATTTTCTTCCCACTTTAGCAGAGACTTTATTGCTTCTATAAATAAGACCATTTCCCCACTAGATTGAGATTATGTCCTACATACATTTTGCCTTCAAATCCAGGTCTTATTCAACTGAATAATGTATATAGCTTTCTTCTTCTTATGTATATTTTAATTATTCATTTATGTATAATGAGGGGCTGTCCTACATACATTTTGCCTTCAAATCCAGGTCTTATTCAACTGAATAATGTATATAGCTTTCTTCTTCTTATGTATATTTTAATTATTCATTTATGTATAATGAGGGGCTGTCCTACATACATTTTGCCTTCAAATCCAGGTCTTATTCAACTGAATAATGTATATAGCTTTCTTCTTCTTATGTATATTTTAATTATTCATTTATGTATAATGAGGGGCTGTCCTACATACATTTTGCCTTCAAATCCAGGTCTTATTCAACTGAATAATGTATATAGCTTTCTTCTTCTTATGTATATTTTAATTATTCATTTATGTATAAGTTACCAATTATTGTTATTTTCTTATGCTAGTATGTTTACTTTGCTAAATACAGGCATTTGCAAACTATTAGTATCACATGTTCATCTTTTAACCATGTGCAATGCTACAACACCCTCTCGTAAGCATCTGTGTGCTTCAATGTGGCTGGGAAAAAACAAAACTGTGTTGGCTCTAATGCCACCTGAATTAATTCTTACTGATATTATATTTAACTGTCTAGGCTCCTATTTAAAGTCAAAGCTATCACCAGCACCAAGGTCTAGATTTTATTTCCTCACCTACCTGATGATAAACCTCCAACAATTCTTCCTTCCTTCCCTTTCTCCATCATCTACCAGAGAATGGAGGCAAGTCAAAGGTTAAGAGTCAATCTGAAAAGGATGCTCAATGGCCAAAGTTGGAAGTTTGAGCAGAAAATAACATAGCATTCAACTATGACTTAAAGAATAAATATGCAGAAGTCCATACAAGTGTAAATAAATATGAGATAAATCTACAAGTGAATTCAAATCTGTGTAGACAGCCTTTTCCCACAGGGTGCTGGAATTTAACTCTCCCCGTCCCAACTCTGAAGGTGAGCTACACTTAGTGACTTGCTGACAAAGAATGGAGTAGATTAAGGGGAAAAAAACTGAACTACAATGGTGATTTCAGGCAATTTCTGTGAAAAGGGGACTTTTCTTCTGTGGTATTTGCTCTGAAACTCATACTCAGTCTAATCACAAGAAAAACCAGACAAACTTTAGAGGGACATTCTAAAGGATACCCAGTCAGTACTCCTCTTAAGTCATCAAAGGCAAGGCAAGAATGACAACCTGTCAGACCAGAGGAGACTGGAGATTTATGAGAAACAAGTGGAAGTGTAACGTAGCACCCTGGATTAATGGAAAAATACTGAAATTCAAGTAAAACCTGGACTGTAAGTAACAGTAACATATCAATGTTGGTTTCTTAGTTTTGACAAAATCACAGGGTGATATGCTAATGATGGTAGAGACTGGGTGGGAGTACGTGGGAACTTTCTGTTCAGCCTTTGCAACTTTTCTGTAAATTTTAAGTTATTTCAAAATAGTATGTCTACTTATCCACCTACTTATAAAAGACTAAAATTAACACCTTCTTACTAAATCAGATGTTAAAAAAAATCTATTTTGACTTAACATTTATCTCCTCAAACAGGTTATTTGGTTATTACTAGAGGTAATACTGATTATCTGCCATGAGACTTGGGGATGAATACCCATTAAGCCACTCCTCTGTGATTCCCTTGGGCAAATTTTAATTTTCTTAAACTGTAATCTTTCGGTTTGTAAAACATGGGATGATATACAATAGTATGTAAAGATGACAGGAAGAATTAGCCAGGAAATCAGTATTACATACCTTCAACTGCCTTTAAACAAAACTCCATTGTTTTCCAGAAATAAAATTATTTCCAGTTTAGGAAAGCTATCAAGTTATTTCTATTAAAAAACAAAACATCTAACAATTATGTCAAAATTGTTAGGGAAGAAAAGAGAAATTTCATACCATCTTACCAGCATCTATTGAAACAGCACTGGCTGTGGAAGCCAAATATCGAGAAGATGTGAGAAAAAAAAATCAGTTTTACCTTGGTACATGTGCCTAGACAGTCTTATGCTTATAGCTTGCTCTGGACTTGGAATCTGTTGCCAATACCAACTATTCAATATTGTTTAGATAAAAGGATTCTAAATACAAATTTAAGAACACTTAGCAGTTAAAAAAGATCCTTGTTAAGTGCTAAGAAGCACACTGACATGTTATTTGCCACATGGAATAAGCTACGTTCTGGTGCAGTGTTCAACTAGTTTGGGTACTCTCTGTTTAAAAAAATTCAAAAATTGCTGAGTGACAAAGGTTATAGTGATCATGGCTTTGGTATGTTTTAAACCAAACATTCATATATAAAAATAAGGTGACTTTACATAAAAGGTAAGTGAACAGAGGAAGTCTAAAATGCACAATCAAAAGTAATAAACCAGACTGCAAATAGTTTAAAAATGAACATTAAATCAGAGCTTAAAAATTCTAATTTATTTCTAACAAACATCACTTGATGCTTGACTCACAAGCTTTATTTACATTTGTCTACAGCATCATTTCCTTACGAAATATACTAGTACAGCTTAAACCAAATAAAATCATAATCATTCGAATTGTCTGTAAACTACTATTAGCTAAATTTATAACCTTGCATTTGCTTATTAGTACAGTCAAAGTTTTAAATACAGAAAGCACAAGAATAAACCAACAATAGCATGTAGAATCTAGAAGATCATCTGGGCAATTTAGAAGGTGGACTTTCAAGAAGTCTGAGGCACAATTACAAGAGAGTAAAAGTTCTTGTGCAACCTACAGTAAATGTAGCAAAAAAAAAATTTAAGACATAAAAAAAGCAGGGGAAGTTCACTGTAAAAATATTATCAAAATATTTCTACATAAGCTATTTTGCTTTCATCTTTAGATAAACTGAAGAGAAAAATCACTCATTTTAAAATAAAGAACAAATGAAAATTTTATCTGTCTACTAAGTACCTTAAAACATTTAATTTTCAGTTGCAGTAGACATTAATGTTAAGGAAAAACAAACAAAAAACAAAACCAAAAAATGTGGGTATTGATTCCCATGCACAAAAAGTTCCCAAGCACATCTGTCAATTTCCCTTAAAATACTTACCTTGCATTGTCACTGAAGATACTGTTAAGAGAAACCTTTTTTTAAAAACCAGAAGACAAAATAGAGCTCAAATGACCAGGTTTTGAGAAATAAAACAAATCTTGAAAGTATTTTAAGCCATAAATAATTTCAAGTGAATAGAAGCAATTATTTCTGCTTATGTCATGAGGAAATAAGCATTTGTTACTCAGAAGAAAATTTTATGCAGTGTTTAAACACCTCAAAGCAAATGCTCAATTCAATTCACAATGTCTTGTCTCTGTTGGTCTTATACCCAAAGAGAAATATATTTCAAAAGCTTTCTTCAATTTATTCGTTAACTAGGATTTAATTCTGTCTACCCTATTGTGTGATAACTGAATTTGTAAAAGGTATCACACAAAGCTTCTAAAAACATTAAACACTTTCGTATGTTTTTCTCATCAACCACATTAGTAGAGATGAACTGCTAGGCATTCTTGTTCAAAATCACTGTGTCAAAAAGGCAGAAACTAACACCTTTCTCCTCTGCAATTCACAAAACTTTTCTGTATTAAACTTGGTGGTGCAAAAAGTAAAACTAGATAGACAATGATTCTAAGGCACCCTTAACATAGGGAATTTCAAAATAAAGAAGTTTAACAATCTGTTAAACTTTTTCTAGTAAGAATCACTTTGACACAGGTTAACAAACAGGCTGAGTCCTTTCCCCAGATTAATATAAACAGATTGTTTCCAACTACTTTACCACAGTCTTGCCTCCATGCCCAAAGTCCAGATAAGCCTAGATAATGCTCATATTTGGAGATGAGAAAAACAAGAGTTTAAATTAGAAAACAAAGTACTTTGTTATAGCTGAGATGTTATAGCTTAAAAAAGCAAATGGATGTAAATAATGAATGACAAACAAAGCATCTATTTTGGGACATTATGGCTTAAAATACTATTTACTTTTAATATCACAAATAAACACAGCTGTATTTTTCTGAAAAGCAATGAAAGGCATGCACCTCTACTAGCAGATTTAGCACTTCTGACCAAGTAAGACACCAACTTCTTAAAAAATATGCTTCATGCATTATATTGGACTTTTTTTTTAAGATGTAAATTTTAATACATTATTTCTTTTTTGAACTTGAACGGGAACCAGAATGGGATGATCCAGAAGGTGACCTGTGGTGCCTGTAAGACATAATGGGGAAAACAGGTAATCTGGTAAGCTGGAGCTGAATATCAACTTCCTTTGTATGACTTTGAGAATATGAAAAATTAAACCTCATTAAACTGGTAAAAGGAATAATTAAAATCTAAGATATAAACTTATACACATAAAATTAACTAGTATTTAACTTTGGATATGAGCCCAGTAGCAGTGCAACCATAATTTAAAAATCTCTTTAAGATATAGCCACCTCTCAATTATTTAAGGCAATGAAGGAAAGCCTTGCAAAGTTGTATACAACTACAGATTAATACAACAAAGGCATATAAACTGGGTAATGGCAGTGTGACTAAATCGTTCTTTCTGATATACTGTACATTGTGTGGTAAGGCTATACGTAAAACAGATATAGCAAGGCTTCTGACTGTGTATGCAAATATATATCCATAAATAATTATGTTTTGGAAATCGAGGTCGCACAAGATGACTGTACAATTAAGTTACAGGATTATATTCATGCAGCTAGTATGAATAAGTCAATATATCAACCTGGGTAAAGTAGTGGTGTTCCGAGGGGTTGGCCCTGGGCTCAGGGTTGTTTAGTATTTTCACCAATCACCTGGCTTATGGAATAGAGAACATGTTCATTAAGTTTAGATGACAACAAACTAGGGGGATTATATGTGGCTAAGATAAAAATTTGAAGAAGTGGTAAAAAAGCAACAGGATGAATTTCATAAAGTACGGAGTAATTTTTTTTTTTTAACAAAGGAATAAATGCGCAGAAATGAAATTAGCTGTGTGTAACCTTAATATCTACACTTCAAAATGGGAAGACGCAAAACCAATCATTATGTACAAGAAGAGGTAACTCTGGCACTGAACATAGCAAAAATCAGATTTTATCTAATCCTTACTTTTCACAAGCTGAAGGGATATAAAAATTTGCAAAGATTATTAAGGAAGCCATTAAAATGACTATATAATTAGACACTGAGGAAAAAAAGAGAAAAATAATGAAACTGAATAATTAACTAGTCTGCTGCAGGAAAGGCTGACAGATGACACACTCTCCAAATTTTAAAAATATCAACACAGGTAAAGTAATCTAGTCAAGATCTCTTTCTACAAAAAAGAAATTCGGACTGAAAGATAAAAAAATATATTAGCTATAAGAACAATTTCTTTATAAAGGGAACAAAAACAACAATTTGTTGTGGAAATGTATTTATACATATTTAAATAAGGACAGACTTCCAATTATCTATAATAGTTAATTTTCTTATTAGATGCCCTAGAATCCTACAGTTTCTAATATTTAATGTAAAATAGATAGCATAAATTAATACTTATACAAATCAATCTCTAAATTACATCAACACACAGCTTCTGAATTAGAAACTTAAGAGACAGAAATAACCGAGAGTTGGCTATAATAATTATATATGAAAATAAAAATTTAAACAATAATCAGAGAGTGAAAGAGAGTAGTTTGATCTACTTTTCTAAACAACCTGATTAAAACACAGAGTTAACAAAGTAATTAATCTGTTTTTTGAAGTTCACAGTTGAAGATTTTAAAGTGGGTAACAAAGGAGATAATGAAAATCTAATCCTTGTCTAAGAAGTTCAGTTAATCTACTAAACACACTTAAGAACACCCATTCTTATTTCTACAGAAACCCAAACCTTTCAGGTGACCGTGATCTTGTTCGTCTTTTTTTTCGATCACCAGATGAAGAAGATCTAGAACGACTTCTCTTTCTGTTCCTCTCAGGAGATGATGATGAACTTGAGTAAGATCTTTTTCGTGGGGAAGAAGAACCCCTGTGGGACCTGGAGCTGGATCTTCATTGATTGAGAAACAAATCAAACATTTCATTAAAAGAAGAAATGAGGCAGATGGTTTAGTTTCTAGCTCCAAAAATAAACAATTTATAGCTATAAAAATTTTATAAGAAAGAATACTTACTGCTTACTCAACAGAAGACTTCTGGTTCAACCATGAAATCAATTCTATTTAATTTAACTTCACCACTAGATAAGTGCTCACTACTTTAATTAAAAACTAGTCTAATGCATTAAAGTAGAATCTTAAATTCGTTTTCTAAAATTTAAAGGCTTTCATTTTAAAGTATAAGTAGCAAAACTAACAGGTAAGCATTTGTATAACTAACTTAATGTCTAGAAACTACATCCTTCCATTTGGGGAAAAAATATGTATCATACAACTTCCTGAAGAAAATAATAACAGTTTGTTGTGGAATTAAGCAACTTATTAGTTAAGTTGCTTTAGTAAAAGCAGGATACGAGGACAAAATGACATAAAACAGTAGCTATTAAATCATTAAACATTCAAAGAAAAATAAAGTAACTTTAAAACTTGATTAACAATATTTGTTTTTATGAAGGACTACTATCCATGAAGTATGAAGTGTTGACATTCACATGTTTCAGGTAGAGGTAAATGTGCAAATGTTTAAATACAGTATTTCTTCATTTACATATTTTGGTTGAAGTACTTTAGCTCAAACTTCCCAAAAAATTCACCTTTGGGCTTAAAATAAAATCAGAAAGCCCAAAAGGAGAATTCTTTGGAAAGTTATAAGCAATGAAAAAATGTTTGAAAAGAATATGAAGGCTGTTCTGTAAACCTTAAAGTGCTTCCCAAAGGAACTAGGACCTAAGGATCTTCACCTAAGAAGCACTCAAATAAAACAACTGAAACATTGATAATACATAATAACAATAGTCTAACTTGCTCTCTATCATATTAACTTAATACAAGTGTGTATATCATTCTTCTTAATGTTATCAAATTGTAGTTGCCCTCTAATGCTACAGATTTGGCTCTAAAATAAGCTATTAAGCAATTATTTTTATCAACTAGCTAACACTACACTTCAGTGTAATTCCACTTAAGTGGAATTTTAGTTGTTTTCTTATTCTTGTTAGATGTCTTTAATAGATCAACAAATTAGATTAAAAAGAATGGCAGCATATTTTGACGAAGTCTAGAAAAAACTTTAAGAGACTAAAAGCTAGTTTCTCACTTGGTTCTTTACAAATTATTTTTCCCTCTGCAGTGCTAACTAAATGCAACCTGAAGTTAACCTGAAGTTAACAAAAATGCTTCAAGATCACATCCTACCTAAACCACCAACCAACTTCTTAGTTTGTGGAATTTAAGAAGTATCTATACTTCTTACATACTACACACACTGTGTATAATATTCTGTGTTATATTACAGAGAAGTGAAAATAAAACCCACTTATCTGATGTAAATTACAGAATTATTTCTGTAAATACTGAAATAATTGCCTTGCAAAACTGTGTTGAGGCAGTTATTTTTCTTCCTTTTAAACATGAAGTAAGCTTTTTCATCTGCATACTTACTATAACTACTACTGCAAAATAACTTTAATGAGTAGGCATTTGGTGATAAAGCTTGGCTGCATCTTCCCATTTCATCACATTTTAGCACAAAAATAGCAAACCTTGCACAATGCAAAATAACCACCTTAATTCAATCATGGGAATGTCTTGGCACACTGCTGGCAATGGAGACATCTCATGGTGAGAAAATTAAGCTGAGGCAAGTGCATTAGTTTTCTAATGCTAAAATAAAATTGACAAATAGAAGCAAAATAAGGGAAAAAAAGCAACGCCTTCTGCAGCCTTTAAATATTTTCTCTCTCTGCTTTACAGAGAGATGCTACCTCATTCACCTTGATTTCGACCCACGAGATCTCGAACGTTCTCTGGAACTGGAACGAGATCTTGACTGCGAACTGGAAGAACTTCTTGAACGCGACCTGGAACAACATGGAAGGATATTTTTTTCCAGGACCATTTAATTAAGCTTTGTGATATGAACACTGAAAGAAAACTACGCATTAGGATTCATTTTCATATAATAATTATTTGGGATATTTTCAAAACACAGTATTAAGGTTCATTTAAAACTTTTATTCTGTATTAACAATTATGCCAAAACTTAATTTAATAATTTTTGAAAACAATCAACTACTTTTCAAGTTCATGGGGCTGCAAAGAGTTGGACACGACTTAGCGAGACTGAACAACTTTCCAAGTCTGACAAGATTTCTTTAAAAACGCTTTTAAGATTGTACAGATAAAAATGCCCAGCATTATCACTTTATTAATATTGAATACTTTTTGTTCACAAATACTTAAAAGTAACCTGAGAGGGACTGACATATTCAGGAATATAGCAGTTTATATTTAACTTGAAATGTTTCTATTTTCTTCGTCATTAGTTAGCATAAAGCTTTAATACTGACATGGGTATATTTTTAACCTGTATGTTTTCTGTCTACTCAAAGATGTGAGAATTAAAGGGAAACTACACTTATAATCCTGTCACCGTTTTAGGAAATTATTGAAAATGACAGGAAATACTGTCCACTTGCATTTAAAAAGTCAACAAATTAAACAAATTTCATTTAGTAATTTAATTTATACTTAATTTGTTCCTGAAAATAACAATTTGCAGAAAAACGTTAATTTTTATCTTAAAAGTATCTTTATAATCACTGTTTTAAGTTTTCAGGCTTTACAGTAACTCAAAAATTACATAAGTACTTAGCTAATATTTTATTCCTAAATACAGCTGAAATTCATTGCACAGTTTCACTTAACTAAATAGGAGTTCTTCAAGGGAAATCTGCTTACATAAAGTGTTGCTTTTTCTCAACTAAAACTTCATTTTTATTGTTGACTACACAATCAGTGACTTTTTATTAAAACTTTACATTACTAACAAAATAATATGCAAGTATAACACAAATTAAATCCTCTAATTTATTCCTGGACAGCTCTAAAGTATGAGCATTAGGATAACAGAATACAGCCAAATTTCTCCTGTATTCAGAATACCTATGCCAAATAAAACACTGTAAAGAGCAGCAGTTCAATTAATGCCTAGAAAATTTCTGTACTAGTGTTTAAAATCATCAGTGGAAATATAAATCTTCACTTTATTTGAGTTTTCTGAATGTAAAACTATCTCTTTTGATAACTAAGTATCTATAAATAATGATTTAATTGAATTTTTAGAGTCTATTTTAATAAAAGGCATGGTGCTAAACTAGACTAAGGAAGTTTCATATTAAAATTTTGTATTTCTGAAATATTCGACAATAACTTCACGGCACTAAGATAGAAAAAAATGATCTTTTAAATGATAACTTGAATGAAAACTCTAAAATAAAAGGAAAGTTTAGTTAAGAAAAACAAAATTTATAAGTAAAGAAGTTAGATACTGACATTTTGACTGGTGTTACCCTTGACCTGTACCCGTTTACCTGGACCTAGACCTTGAACTGGAGGGGGAGGATGAGCGTGATGAAGATCGTGAATGTGAAGACCGAGACTTTGAACGACTTCGTCTGTTAGATTTCTTTTTACTACTATCTTCTTCTTCACTGGCATCAAGATTATATTTTGAGAGATCAGCATCATCTTCATCCTCATCCTAACAAAAATCCACAATTAATTATATTTAGACCTTGAGATATCAATGCTGTCTACTAGGAATGATGAATAGTTCTATGTAATGGACATCTTCATATGAACACATTTTATCACTATCATCTCAACAAATTCACTCTCAATCCTGAAATCTGACTACTACATTCCTGATCTCAGCTAAAGAGACTGAATGACTGTCTCAGACATTTCAAAGATGTAAATGTAGAAGTCATACTCATTTTCTTTTTCACACAATGTATTACCATATAAACTGTCAAGAATTTTCAGTTTTATTCCCTTAAAAGTTCTTAAATGCATCTCCTTTAAGACTTAGTTCAGAACTTCATTCCTTTCTCTAGGACACCCTTTTAGGAAGTCTAACTGTGGGAATTCATTCTGCCTCCCCAATATCTCAGTATGTTGACAGTCATCTCTAAAACACAGATCAGATAAATATATCTCATTAGTTTCTTTTTCAAACTTCTTTCATATTGTTTTATCTCATTTATTTTTCAAACTTGTTCCATATTGTTTTATGTGCATTTGAGGGCCTCCTGTGCTCAGACCTCAAAGCACCCTTAATCTGTATCTACTCATCCATAAAATTTTACACACACAGGCCCCACAGAATAAACACCACCAGACGTGATGCGTTTGTTGACCCCCATATTACCTTCTCCCCTCTGCTCTGACCACACTACCCCATATATGATTTTTTGGATGTTGCTGGCTTGTTTCCTACTATGGGAAACTTTATTTGCTGTTCTCACTGTCCTAAAAATGCTCTGATCCCAGCCCTTACCGCGGGCTCCTTCGTATCACTCTTATCACTCAAGTCTCAACACAAATTTCATGGTCTCAGAAATCCCCCATTCACTGAAACCAAAGTAGTTCTTCTAATGATCTGCTATCACATCATGCATCTTCATAATATTATTGCTATTTAAATTATATTGTTTATGTCTTTTCCTCTGTGCAATTTAAGTTAAGAGAAGCATGTTCTGTCTCGGTCACTACTGTATATCTCAAGTCAGAATAATGCTTGGTAAAACAGATCAAAATTTTTGTGGAAACAAATGATGACACTGTAGAACACATCTTCACCATAAGCCAAAGGTTATCAAAGACATTCATATGCCATAGCTTAAACAAGACAAAGGGGAAATATGGTAAGGAAATAAGTTACCTCATCTAATTTATATTTAGAAAGATCTTCATCCTCATCCTCTTCTTCTCCCTCAGATTCTTTATCTTCAACTTCCTTTAAAATAGATGCAGGACCAACTGCCTTCCCTCTGTATTTTTTTTTCTTACGTCCAAACTAGAGAAAAAGTTTCAAAATATTTCTGTTAGCTAAAGTATTAAAATATTTTTCCCCAAGAAATTACTTTTATATATTTAGGCGTCAACATGTATTTTTAAGTCAATTATGATTTCCAACAAAATGATAAGCTGCTGTAAAAGACTTAATGTGTACTTACAAAAATGAGATACATTTAGTATTTTTTTTCACTTACAATATTTTCTAGCATGTTTCTCTAAGTTGCATTCAACCTACACACTAATGTATATCTTACCTCATCATATTCACCATCAGATTCTTCTCTTTCTATGTATTCAACATTTTCTCTTTCATTAAAACCACCACCATATCCTAAGGAAGGGGGAGCAGAAATTGTTATGATAATTCACCAAAATCACCTACAAGTAACAGGAAAAAAAATGAAATCTTATCAAAGACATCTGTTTATCCCTTTAATAAATTACTGGTCTCAAAAAAAAAAAAAAAAAAAAGTATCATTACAGAGAACAGCCTCAAAGTTGGATATAGCTGGAAAAGTCTCATGGCTACAATTTTAGCTCTTCTCAATTTTAAAATGTCCTGCCTGTATGATTTCAGTTAATACATGGAATATATGGATGGAAAACATCTCCTTAAATGTCTGCTATAACCAAGTTTTAAAACGACTTTCCTCTGGTTTTAATTGTAATTCTTTTGGGAGAAGTGGGCTCAGTAAGAACTAAAAATCAAATTTCACTGTTTACTAGTTAAAAATAGCTTGAAATCTTTTGATATACTGAAATTTTGCTGGGCTAAAATACAGTTAGAGCTTGGAAAATATATAGGCAAATATAATGACACAACAAAAAACATAAAAATCGGTTTTAAATACACAGTTAAAAGTCACTCAGTTTTTCTGAAAAAGCCAGTAAACTTTTCAACTGAAAATATTCTAATAAAGACCAATCATGATCAATACACCATTATTATTTACTGCCACAGTTACTATCTACAATTTAGACTTACAGATCTCTGACAGGCTTAACAAAGATAGGAAGAAGAAAGTGAGTTAGTTTTAGAGAAAATGAGATGAGAACTTCTGAAAAATATCTCCCACTGAAAAAAATAAAGAAGTGGTTAAAAGTAACATAACCTAACGATCTCACATATTTCAGAACAGTACCAGCACACAAAGAGTACTTCCCAGTTTTAAGGATTTAATGAATCAGCAAAATGTTAAATTTACAGACAAAAAAAGCATTTTTTAAAAATTTAAGATTTGCAACTTTAAATCTGTCAGTCACAGGCATTAAAAAACTCATCACTTACTCTCTCATCATTTTATAAGAGCCACAAACTAACAATAGAAAGGATGTAAGTGTTCCAGTAAAATAAGGCAATAAAATTAACTCACTTAAAAAAAATCCCACATTAATGCAGTGTCCTTTCTTTTCCTCACTATACTCTGTACCGGTGAAAACCGCAATATATCAGTGTCTATCCTCAGAATATTTGATATCATCCCTTTTTTCCTCTTCCTACCTTGTTCCAGAGACAAAATAGACTCCAACTGTAATATACAAGAATTTCCTCATTTCTATGCATATGACAAAACAGTGAAGTGTTTTAAATTATCAATAACAACTTTTCCTTAGTAAAATCCTGGCTCTGGTTTTTCAGAGTATCAAATATTAAAAGAAAAAAAAATCAAGTAAAATTAGGTATATGCTCACCTCAAGAAAATACCTCAGGGATTTTCTTGGTGGTCTAGTGACTAAGATTCCATGTTCCCAAAGCAGGGGCCCAGATTCAGTCCCTGGTCGGGGAACTAGATCCTACATGCTGCAACTAAAAGCCTCCATGCAACTAAAAGCTAAAAAGCATCCCACATGCTGAAATGAAGATCAAAGATCCTGTATGCTGCGACTAAGACTAGTAATTTAAAAAAAGAAAAAGGCTCATATTCAATGATAATTTGAGAGATATACGCTGTAGAAAATTATAATTCAGCTATATAGTTTCTTGACTCTAGATATATATTTAATATCATGGCAGTATGTCCCAAGATGTAAGAGATGTAAAGACTTAAACCTCACAATACTTTGAAGTAGATAAAAAATTAATGCAAAATGATTCACGTAAGAAAAGAGGAAAAAAAAATTATATAATAGGATGACTGTAAGCCAACAGTACAGAAAAACTTGACTACTTATATGTGGAAATGTAAACATATTAAAGCACTGCTATTTAAAATCAATAGGCTTTCAGTAGAGTTCTTTGTCCAATCAGTAATCTGAAAGTAAAATAATGGTAAGGCAAACATGGGGAGCCAAAGAATTAATTATACCAAGATTTAAGAAGCAAACAGGTAGGCAGTTTTGCATAGGAAGCGTGATAGCAAACACAAAGCTATTCTCATGTTCTCTCACACAGTCATAGAAGAACCTAAATAATCTGCTAGCAATATATTATTAAGGTATGTTGTATGAGTTCATACAACAAATACACCTCATGAAGTCTTTTATGTGGGAAATCAGTAGCTACAGCATTTAAAAAAAAAAAAAAAA
>NW_011494843.1:1752191-1792915 GCF_000754665.1 Bison bison bison | reverse complement strand
TATTTATGTGTGTTTCCCTCACTCTACTGGTTTGACACTTTCAGGGAATGTTGTAAAAATTGGTCTTCTTGCTTCGATGCTTGCCACTCCCACCCCCTAATTATTTTTCTATAAACCAGTAATGTTTAAAAATTAGAAATGTCAATCCCTTGTTAGAAATTGTTATTTCCCATTATATTTAGAATGAAATAAAACTTCTTACTATGATTTACATGGCCTTTGCCTATTTCTGAAGTGTCTTCTGGAGCTGCTAGGAATTCACCCATATGCTAAATTCTTTCAAGTGTCAGGGCCTGATTCATATAAGCTGTTTGCTTTTGCTTGGAATGATCTCTCAACCTGCTACTAACTTTCACTTCTTAGCCTAAACATTGCTCTCTTGAAGACTTCATTAATTTTTGCCTTTACACTTCTAGTTTGCTTAACTAAGTATTCCCCTGCATCGTGGCCAATGGCCAATAAATATTTCCTCAATTCTATACTCAATATTTGAGTATAAGAAACAGCACAGTCCTGGCATCATTTATGATACAGTTTATATGAAACAAGCAACCTCTATAGATTTTTAGCAAGTGTTAAAATAAAAATAATATCTTAAGATTTGTCTCAAAAAATGTAAAATGTGAGCAAAGATCAGTAAAGGATCAAACATTTAAAATAGGCCTGAATTAGGGTTGTGACAATGGAAGTGAAGAGAGAAAAGGGGATGAATGTAACATGTGCTTCAAAGGAAGAACTGAGACACTACTTTGAAAATTCTGAGAATCTATATTTTGATTAATCAGCAGAGAACAAATAATAAAGACAAACTAGACAGTAACAGTATTATTAGTTCACATCTTCAACAATGACAGGCTTGTAAGACAACTACTTGTATCAAGGGAAATGGTAAAGGGTCAGGACACAAAAAAGATAATGGGTAAAGGAAAGTGAGGTTATTAAACTTCAACAACTTCAGTTGTTAAGATTTTAGCTCTTGCATTACTGAAACTTTTAAAGGAGGAATCACAAAACAGGTCAAAGAGAATGTGAATAAATAAAAGGCTTCCAGGGATTACAATTCTTATAACTGTTAAAATTCTGGACTTTTTCCTAAAAGCAATCAAAACAAAATGTTTTAAACAAATGGAGTTTTAGTTTAGAACAAAGAACTCCTGGCTGTGTGGGATATATGTACAACAAGGTGGCTGTTTTTTTCCGAGAAACAAGATAAAGTTGCATCTCTGCCTAGGGAAATGATGGAGAAGACTTGTGGGGAAACAAGAGAGATGAAGGAGTTATCAAGAAGGATGTCTAAGTTTCTGGTTTATGTAACAAGCATATGGCGGGTGGTACCAATCATGAGAAAGAGATCGCTAGAAGAGGGCCAGGTCCTCGGGGAAAATCGCGAATTCAGTTTAGATATAATGAGTTTGACATTTACATAGTGATGATGAATAGGCAGCTGAATATACAGGTCAAAGAAGTCTGAGCTAGAGACATAAATTTGGTTATCATGGTGTGCCAATGCTTACTTAAACTTAGGTCTTCAAGAAAATGCCCAGAAAACAGAGCATAAGAGAGAGCTTAGGAATTGGACCTAGAAGAAACCCAACATTCTGTGACCATGAAAATACAATGAAAAAGGAAACAGAATAACCAACTAGAGGAGTGTATGTGTGTTAATTTAAAAAAAGGGGGGGAAAAAAAGGGGGGGGGAATATAAACGTTAAAGAGGTAAGAGAAGGAAAAAAAGGTCTTATTAAAAGGCCTTAATCTACAGACAGTGCAACTGTCTAAAGTCAGGGAGGAGAAGGAAACAGGGAAGTAGTTTATTAAGTCTAGGTCTGATAAGGTGACTAACGTATCAACAGAAGGAAGCCTTTGACTGTACAAGTTGTTGAATGACAAAATCAGATGTGAAGTATACTGATAATGTGTTTGCTCTAACTGATGATAATGGGAAACTACATTCTATCAGGTAAGTATTTTCACCCAACTACTGACAACACACAGAGGCTTCCCTGGTGGCTCAGACAGTAAAGAATCTGCCTGCAATCCAAGAGACCTGGGTTTAGTCCCTAGATGAGAAAGACCCATTGGAGAAAGGAACGGCAATCCACTGCAGAATTCTTGCCTGGAGGATTCCATGGACAGAGGAGCCTGGCCAGCTATAGTCCATGGGGTCGCAAAGAGTTGGACATGACTGAGACTAATAATGCTGACAATGCAATAACTGACAACCCACAGAGTCAATGATGAGTTATTATTTAGACCAATGGTGACCAAATACCATCTAAAACACCTGCAAATTTTTGGGACCCACCACCAAGGAGCTTTATCAGCTGTTTAGGAATCTGGATTTTCAGTTTCTCAAATGATTCTAATGCATGGCTAACTTTTAGAATTATTGCCTAAACTTTAGACAAATACTTTAAAAGGTGCCCCATGTTTGTTTTTGTCATACTAGGAAATCGAATGAAAAAAATGGGATTATCCTACCATTATTAATAACAAACATTTAGACTATCAAAGGACAGAGAGGAATAAAGCATTTCTAAAACTATCCTAATGTCGAGTAATTGTTAGGATACAGTTTCCTCATGCTGTACTTTGTAAACTGTAAAATTACCATACAAAAGATGACTCTGTGGATGAAAGAAAAAAATCAAGATAAAAAATATAAGAGCAGAATAAACAATCCTAATTTACTGTGTTCTTATGAAGTGATATAATTATCAGCTTCAATGTTTAGTGGTTTTAAAACCATTTAGTTGGAATGAGTTTGACTCTTACCTGTTCTTTCTTCCAGTTTAGCATACTTTGGAGTATTACACATGTTACACTCTGATCTTCTGGCCCAATTCACATTACTGCAACTTTAAAAGTGAAAAATGTCAAATTAGTAGATTATAACATAAGACAAATAGTAAATTTCAAAATATTTAAGAATTTTAAACTAAAAAGTAGAGTGAACTCACTACCATAAAGAGGATGCTACAAAGGAAATGTACCAATGTAACTTTTCTGAGGAGAGAGTATGGTTAGAACAGACTGAACTACTTAAGCAGAGAAGCAAAAGCTATATAGTATGAAGAATGCTTCTGTCTTTTTATGATAAATCAATGAGAAATTATATTTACAGAGATTTTGCTGTCTTGCAGGGGGGAAGGGGGCGAATACCACTTTAAATGAAATGTTCTATTAATTTCCCAGTCTCCAAATTCACCTCAAAGAGTAAGGTTATACTCTGCAAATAAAAGTCAAAAAAAATTTTTTTTCTCCTGCAGAATCAGTTCATGCACTGGATCCCAAATTCAGTGACTTAATCTGTTGCTGGAAAATTATTCAATACTAATTTAGTATTTTTAAGATCAGAAATTTGTGTAAGACCCTCTTCTGATTCAGTCCTTTCATGCATATTTGATTCATGTGCTTAAGAGAAAAGATGGATATTGGAAAAATCAATATAGCACGTGAAAATCAGAAATATTAAGAAACCTAATTAGGAATAATTATCTACAGGATGCAACTTATGATTCTAAAATTACTGTGCAAACAGACAAAAGAGATTTCATGATATATTTCACACTAATGATACAGGCTAAAAGTTTTTGAGATTTTTCAAAAATAGGACAAAATAGGTTTTTAGTTCTTTTAAATACCCTTCTCTTTCTGAATGTTAGCTCATCTTGAGCATCGATTTACTGGTATACATAATTCATCTTACTAACAACTAACATTACCATTAAAAATAAAATTTTAAAGTTCTTTATACTTAAATATCAGATACAGAATGAATAACAATCAACAGATCTTTGATTTAAAGTCTACTGTGGCTTGCCAATGTGACTAAAAAGAGTAGGTAGTATTAACAAGTAGTGGCTACATACATTATGGGAAAAAAGTCAGGATGATCATTTAAAACACATACGTTTTACACTGCCAGTCATTAGCACTAAATAAGCCTCGGCTCTTTTCTGCGAGTGTCTTTCCTATTTCAGTGCCCCCTGCTTTCATCATCTTAGCCTCAGTTGTTTTCTCTGAAAATAGAAAAATGCAGTATGAATCTGGGGAAATAAATAAATGGTCTGTATAAACAGTCTTAACAGAAGGTTCCTTAAGTGCTTACCTCGACCACATCTATTACAGCTAGTTCTTCTAGCAAAGTTTACATTTCCACATCTGAAAATAAAGTAAAAAATACTTAGAGAGACACGTATTAAACTTACGTAATTTTAAAGATTCTATTACACAGTTTTTTTAATGTGTCCTCCCTATATACCTGGGTCCAGAACTTCTACTTCTCTTTTCATGTTAACGTCAATGTTAACTACAAAAGAACAAACAAAAAAAACCCTCACAATTTAGGTGGAAAAAATACAAGATTTGAAGTTACGAGTCATGGATAAGAAACTTCAATCTCTCAGTTACCAATTATGTGATTCTGGTAAGTCACTTAAGGATCTCTATGCCTCAGTGTCCTCATATTGGCACACATCATTAAGTACAACAAGATACCCTTACGAAGTTTAAGTGAGATGTGAGTCCACTTGAACAATTACTGATGAAGCACCAGGGAGTTCAAAAAGATTTAAAGTAACTCTCATATAGAAAATAAGATTATACAAAATTTTGTTAAGAATTATAATACAAAATCCTAAAGGTGAACCAAGGGGGAGAAAATGGGTAAGTCAGAAATGGCTTCATGGATCTTAATACTATCCTCTTGTTAGAAACAGAAGGTGGGATGGTAAAAAGACAAAGGAAAACTATGACAAAATAGAAACAGGTTCAATAATTAAAAGAAAACTCAGTTTTGGGGGTATCTATTAAACTTCTGAAACCTAGTTGGAAAACTACAACCAATAATGTCAACACATCAAGTAACATTGTAACTTTATGCTGATACTAAACAACCAAAAACATGGGTTCATGAACATGGTTTTTATAGTGCATCTGCAAATCATAAAAGCATGCTAAATGCTCTAAATATCATGTAAAGCTTAAACTTCACAAAGTTGATTTCTTTCTTTCTTTTTTTTTTTAGGTATTATACTAGAATGGAATAAAGATGCGACGTATGGAAGAGACACCCAACTGAAGCACACCACTAACTAGGTCATTCCCCTCACACCACCCCCCCAAAATAAAGAATATCCTTTAGGACTCCAATAAGCATTGGAAATACATTCTGAAAATGTCTTCTGGATTTATATACATTGTAGAAGTTAGTCTGTTCATATATTTGTAACTGAATTGAAATGCACTCTTAGAAAAACCTTCAAATATCTGAGTACACTGTCATTAATGACACTGTCAAAAGCAAATTATTCTAACAAGTGACCAACAACACAAAAAGTCAGTTGTTTGTTCTACTCAAAATTGACTTGATACCCTTCAAGTAATCTTAATCTTTATGTAATCGAGAAACATCAACTTTTTATGTAAAGAAGCACGATGCTTCATTTCAGTTCAGTTGCTCAATCCTGTCTGACTCTTTGTGACCCCACGGACTGCAGCCCGCCAGGCTTCATTTAAATTGCTCAAAATATGAATGGAAGACATATGCTGCGGAAATAAGCCCTTAATCTTCTTTGACATTTGATTCTAAAACTAATATTTATAGTTATTGATTGATGAGTATTTGCTACATCTTATTGCTCTACACAATCTATGCTGTACCATTTTAAGGAAGATCTTCTGTTTTTTTAAGCAAAGTAAAATAGCCTAGGTAAAGTTACATAAGCAATAGGATTGGAATTAATTTTCAAAGTTTTCACTCTTTACTACCAGACACTCCATATGCCATCTGTGGCTTGCTTAGAGACAAGTATTCAAAAGTTTTTATTGGAACACGAGATGCGGACTCTTTGACAATTACTTTCCGTAATAATTTTTGTATATCTCCAAATAAATACACCTACTTAAACACCCGCCAATAAAAAATCTTCCTAAACAATTTAATAAAGGACACTGGTTTCAGCAGAGCCACTAAAACACGTGCTTCTTTGAAGCAGGCATTCTCCAGGGCTGAGCAGGCAAAAACACAGACCTCATATGTTTCGGTTCTAAAGAGGCGAAAGGCTCAATTCTTGTGGGGAAATTAAAGACCAATAAAGAAAAAAAAAAAGCCAGAATTCCTGCAACCAAAGGAGGTTAGCGTTCGGCAGGAAAAAGTAAAAACAATACGGAAAGAAAGTTTGAATTAAATAAAAAAAAAACAAACAGCAAAATGAACTAGGTGAAGCAAACAAATGAGTTCAAGACAGCAACGTTTTCGGAACAAGAGTCAGGTTCTGCAGGGAAAAGTCACGTGGGGGAGATCCGACACGGAGCTGGCCTCCACCGGGGAGGTTTCCTTATCGCAGAAACCTGGCCGGGGGTGGGGTGGGGAGTGAGGAAAACGGGCGGCCATCTCCCTCCCCAAACAGCTGGCTGCCTCGGAGAGAGATAATCGAGGAGACGCTGAAGACTTAATCAAAAGAAAGGTTCTTGAAAGACCCCATCGTGAGGAGACTAAGAGCCTCCTTCCCGCCCGGGATCCGGCAGTTCTCCTCCACCACTCGGCTGACGGCATCAGCGACCGTAAAAACGGAAAATGCTCAATCGACTCGAGAAAGCCTCCAACGACAAACCCCGCTTCAAACTCGGGATCCTTCACGAACTCACTTTTTGTCTGGGCAAATCCAGTCACCGTCACTGACTCTGAAATTCTTGGTCGACATCTTGGACGCCGCCACCACAACCACCCGCAGCTACGTCTTCACAGGAGGGAGCGGGCCGGGGACTTTTGGCGCTCCGGGGCTGTCCTCACACCGCCTGACTCCTTTCCAACACTGCGACAGGGTTTGATAGTGCGAACACTCGGCCTATATTGGGTTTTAACGTTATTGTCCAGAAAAATATGCCTGTGAGACTTTTTTTTCTGGCCGAAAGAGTTACAATGAAAATATATTCTCTAGGACTAAACTAACAGGCGCCGCCAGGACAGCCCAGGCGGGAGGCATTCGTGGCACTAGATGGCTCGGAGAGCCCCCTACAGGCAGGAGGACCTGAAAGGAAAGTACTTCCGCTCAGATGGGCGGGACTAGGGAGGTGGGGCGGAAGTGACTATGACCCTCCGGGGCTGGCAAAGGGGAATTTCGCTAATCGGTAGGGGTGAAGTGGACTTCTCCTGTTTTTGGAAAAGTGATTTTTAATAAAGTCTCGAGAACTCTGTTCTTTCACCATGCACATAGGATATCGTTTAAAACATATTGTTTTGGGGTACGTAAATAGATGTAACAGATAAGTAATATACACTTGGGAAGTGAGCAGTTATTTTGGAACTAGGAGGTTGCCACAATGGTTAAAAGACCTGTCTTTTCCCCATTCCATTCCCTTGGTTTCCTCCAGAGGTTATACTCACTTGTTGCTGCCGCTACTGCTGCTGCTGCTGCTAAGTCGCTTCAGTCGTGTCCGACTCTGTGCGACCCTATAGACGGCAGCCCACCAGGCTCCCCCGTCCTGGGATTCTCCAGGCAAGAACACTGGACTGGGTTGCCATTTCCTTCTCCAATGCATGAAAGTGAAAAGTGAAAGTGAAGTCGCTCAGTCGTGTCCGACTCTTAGCGACCCCATGGACTGCAGCCAGGCTCCTCTGTCCATGGGATTTTCCAGGCAAAAGTACTGGAGTGGGGTGCCATTGCCTTTTCCAATACTCACTTGTATTGGGGGTTTATTCCTTTGCTTTTAAAAATGTAGTTTATGGCTAATAAACGGTTGAACTTGACAAGGATAGTTTATTGTTATATAATCGTCTGCAGCTTTCTTTTCGTAAACAATATGCTTTAAAAAAGTCCTAGATTGTTGCATGTATTTGTATTTGTTTAATTTTGCTGTTATTTATTGGTAATGTTGCTTTGTGTGACAGTTTATCCCTCTGTTTCTCAACTTTTGTCATAAATTTGGATACAAAAATGCAAGAATTTTTCTAGAGTACAGCTTGTATCTCAGAGAACATTTTCAGCTACATTCTAATTATTGCTTTATTGGCAGCTGTTTATTTTTCCTTAATAACTGGCCCTGTTTTTCCAGTTCTTTGTTTATTGAGTAATTGTGATTTTTATCCAAGACATTTTGAATATTTTGTTGCATAGACTCTGGGTTCTGATTACAGCCTTTGGGGAATGTTGATTTTTTGTTTGTTTGTTTTCTTTTAGGAGGCCATCAATCCAGTTTGGTTCATATCTTAAGTTGAGTCTCACCTGTGGGTGCTGGTTCCATGTCAGTTTGGTTTTCAGAGGCTTTATTGTGTTACATTGAATCTGTTCTGTACATAAAACACTCAGGAATTATTTTGGAACTTGGGAAGTAATTTAAGTTGTAGTTCACATATCTTTTGCTATACAGCTTTTTTCTATTCTGCAGGTGCTTAGTTCAAGGTGTGAGCAGAGAACTTAGTCAGATTCATACGAAGAATTAGGGAGTTTGCTTCTCCAGCTCTTCCTGGTTTTGATGTTCCTCTCCTCTGTTTTGCAGAGTCTCATTTTCTTGCTAGAAATATAAGGTTTCTCTTGGAGTTTTAGCTTGGTGCCACAGCTACAGCATCTGACTAGGGCACACACTGGAGCAAAGAGGTGAGAGAAAAAAGCAAAACAAAAGATGAATTCCCTCCCAGAGGTGCCCTTTCCCAATTTCCTTGTCTAGAAAGACAGGTTTTTTCTTGGTGTCCTAACTGCCCAAGCCTGGCCCTAACTCTCAGTCAAGACCAGAGGGAAAAAAGGAAAAAAAAAAAGCCAAATAATCCCCCACAAACTTTAACTCATGGAAGCCCTATTTCCCCATTCATCTAGCTAGAAATATGGGATTTCTCTCTGTTTTTGTTTCCTGTGCTACCACCAAGGTATCACTGGGTGTCAGACCTCCAGTCAAATCTGTAAGAGAAAGTAGGAAAAACAAACACAGACGGCATTTTTCCCAAGTTTTGACTTTCCTCCCCAATCTGCCTGTTTTTGCTTACTTTTTTTTAGAGTCCTCAGGTAGTTGCTTTTTGTATTTTGCCTTGAACTTTTAGTTGTGATTAGTAGGAAAGATAGGCTGTCATGATCTTACTCCATTTTGGCTGGCACTGCAAGTCAAGGAAATAGAAATTACCACTACACTTCCATTAGAATTATTACAATGAAAAATTTAGACAATATCAAGTGTTGGAGAAGGTGTTGAAAAACAACTGGAATTCTTATACACTGCTAGTGGAAGTGTCAATGGATACATTTACTTTGGAAAGTGTTTATGGATACATTTACTTTGAAAAGTGTTTGTTAGAGTCTATTAAATCTTAGCATATTCATACCCTATGACCTTAAGATTCCACTCCCAAGTATATTTCCAATAGAAATGCCCGTATGTTCACTAAAGAGGTATATAATAGTGTTCATCGCTGTACTATAATAGCCCCAGACCAGAAGTTCCCATTTGCTTGTGAATGGTAGCCTGGGTAATAAATTGTTACAGGTTTACACTGTGGAATTCTATACACCACAGTGACAATAAACAAATTGCCATTACTTTGAAGAGTATAACTGTCACTCACAAATACAGTATTGAATTGGAAAAGCCAGATACAAACTAGCACATGCTATATATTCCATTTACATGGACTTCAAATCAGGCCAAACTAATCTAGGATTATGGTTACCCTAGGGATTGGGGAGAAGATAGTGTCTGGAAGGGGACATGAGCTTTTTGTTAGTCCTGATCATATTCTTTGTCATGGTTGGGTTCTGGTTATACAAGTATCTTCATTTTATAAAAACTCAAAAGTTTTTATAAAGCTGTGTGCCCTTATGATTTAGGCATTTTGTTTTTAAACTTCAATGAAGTATAAAAAAATAAATACTTAAATTTACCCATTTCACCACACCTATCTCACATTCAGTAGATCCTTGCAAAATATTATACTAGCTTTAGAGACAAAGGGGATGATCACAGACCCCCTTGTGAGTTTCTGAATATGACTGGTACGTGGATGCCTTTTGGCCTTAATGGTAATTAAAGTTTCTTACAGTTGAGATGTTGAATCTGCAGTAACTCATATCAAGTAGTATTACAAAGCTGTTAAGATATATTCTCAGTTCTACAGTTAACTGAGAGTTTGAAGTGGTAGTAGTTAACTTCTGATATTTACATTTTTAAACTCAGAATTTTCTTAAAATATAGATAAATCAAGCAGATTTTGTTCATACATGTTCAGATACATGCAGGGAAAAAAATTGCTATTCAGAGACAATGAAAAATAACTTTTTGAAGTTCCAAATCTTAAAATTCCCTGCATGAGTCACAGTTGAAATATATTAAAACAATGTTTTTTTTTCAATGACCAAAATTTTAAAAATTTATAATATATAAATCCCTGTGTTATAAAATACCTGGAATTATAACTTAACAAGCTGCCATAGAATGTTTGCTCTTGAAACAAGTAGGTCTTCCTTAGAAGAATAAGGATTTTATTAAACAAATGAGTAGATCTATGAACTTAATACTCATATCTAAATAATTCCATAATTTTAATCTGGGGATGTGTGAAAAGTGGAAGCCACTTCTTTGGTCACAGGAAGCAGCAGTGACCCTAGGCAAAGTTGTGGCTGAGTTTTGTGTAGTCTTCAAGATGGAGTGGTGGGTAGTTGTAACCTCCAAAAAGGCACTCATAATTGGAAATTGAGTAATAAAATATCATCATTTGGATTTGAGGTTAGAAATATTAGCATGTGATTGTTATATCAGCCACCTGGAAATAGAATTAACTCACTCTAAAACCTGGTTTGTGTTTATGATTTAAGGTGAACACAAATCTAATCTATATTCCTGAGGGAATTATTTTAATAATAGCTATTTACTATATATTTGGTATATGTAGAGCTAAGAGCTTTACATTAATTATCACATTTAGACTCCCAACAGTCTTTAGGAAAGACATTATTAGCTTTGTTTACAGATGAGAAATCAAGATTTAGAAAGTATAAGGACCTTGTGAAAGGTTTTGAAATGTAATATATGGTGACTCTGGAGTCAGATTTCTTGGGTTCAGATCTCAGCTCTACTACTCATTAGGCAAATCACTTAAACTAGCTGTATTTTGTTTCTTTATCTAGAGATGATGCTAATAGTATTTTAGAATTGCTAAAAGGATTAAGTGAGAAAGCTCACTTTAGGTGCCAATGGTTATTATTGTTCAATTAAAGGCTCATAGGTAATAGATGCTAAAGAATCTACTTGCAATGCAGATAGATCCCTGGGTTAGGAAGATCCTCTGGAGAAGGGAATGACTACCCATTTCCTCGCCAGTATTTTTGCCTGGAGAATTCCACGGACAGAAGATCCTGGTGGGCAATGGTCCATAGGGCTGCAAAGAGTAGGACATGACTAAGAGACTAACACTTTCCCTTTTCAGGTAATGGATGCTAGGGGTGGTGAATAACATGTAGTTAAGGTACCAAAAAATTAACCAACTGTAGTTAGTAAAATTTTTCTGGGAGAATCACATGTCAACAGAATGATGGCTTGAGATAAGTCTAGGATAACAGTACACAAAATATAAGGATAAATCTGGCAATGACCAGAGGAGAAGGCTATTTGTGTTCAAGGACTGTAACTAATTTTTCAAAGAGAAACATTCCTAGAATAGAGAAGCAATTTCCATTATCCTATTTTGAAAGAAAAGTCCATCAATAGGACCTATTCTCTTTCCTCTAATTGTCATAGACCCTTGAACAAGGGTTTGGACTGCAGGGATCTACTTATATACGTACTTTTTTTCAATAAATATACACAATAATACGTAACCCAGGTTGACTGAACCTGCAAATGTGTAACTGCAGATTGGGAAGGCCAACTGTTGAACCTGAGCATCCACTAATTTTAGTATCTGCATAGAGTTCAGAAACCAATACCCCAAGGAAACCAAGCAACAACTGTATATGCTCATCAAACAACCCTCTAATTGGTAATTTCCTCTCATGAGTGCATTTAACCTACCGTGGTGAAATACCCAGAGTGAATTGTCCATACAAGTTCTTCTTTCTAGATTTAGCTTTTTATATATTGATAAATTGACATTCTGAGGGGCATATTAATTTCTTATGAGTCGTCTTAACATGTTAATCCCTGAAAGATTGATTTGTTCTAAGTAAGTGAAAGTCACTCAGTCGTGTCTAGCTCCTTGTGACCCCAAGGAGTATATAGTCCATAGAATTCTCCAGGCCAGAATACTGGAGTGGGTAGTCTCTCCCTTCTCCAGGGGATCTTCTCAACCCAAGGATCGAACCCAGGTCTTCCACATTGCAGGTGGATTCTTTACCAGCTGAGCCACAAGGGAAGCCCTAATTTGTTCTGGAGGAAATGATAAATTTGAGCCTCCAAACCTACAAAACTAAAAATCTGGCTTTGAATATTGCATTAGAACTCTGTATGCTTGCAAGTAACAAAAATAAAAATAAAATGGCTTAAATAAAAAAAGGGAGGGAGTTAATGTGATAAAGAGAAGGTATTTGATGGGATAGGAAGGCAAGAATACAGCACAGATTCAGAAAGAAACTAAAGGAAGTCACCTCACATCTAAGCAGCATGCTTTCTCCTCTCTTGCTGCTGACTCTGCTTACCTCTTGCAAACCTCTTTCCCCTGCTATTTAGTTCACAGGACAGACAGAAGCAGTTACTATCATTAGACCTGAGCAATAAGGACTTTTAATCCAGCCCTGCTCCTCTGGGGGACAGGTGTGTGAGACACTTTGGAGAGCCTCCAAATGTTCCAAGTCCTCTGTGGTGTCTGGGACCATTGGGCAGAGTCTGAGAGACAGGACCCAGTCCTGTGTGGGTCCTGGAAATGAAAGCCCTGAAATGTTCTGTTGTCTGCTGGAGACTGGCCAGGTTAGCAGGCCTTTCTGGGCAGGACACCCTAAATCTGTACCAGCACTTTATTAGCCTTAGTCCCTGGTTCTTTTTAGTAGTCTCTCAACAATACCCCCCTCACCGTGCATGGGGTCTTCTAGGTCCCTGCAATACCCCCCTCACTGTGTATGGGGTTTGCTAGGTCCCTGAGGAGCTCTAGGTCTTGCACTTGGTTGGTGGCTCTTGGCTCTTCTATTAGTTTTCTAATGCTGTGTAACAAATTACTACAAATTTAGCAGCTTATAGCAACATTTTATTATGTCAGTTTCTGTAGATAGAAAGTCTGGGAATGGATTATTCTTTGCTTAGGATCTCACCGATCACAATCAAAGTATTGACTAGGAGTGTAGTTTCATCTGAGGCTCAGGGTCATCTTCCGTAGTCATTCAAGTTGTTGATTTGGCAAAACCAATACAATATTGTAAAGTTTAAAAATAAAATTTAAAAAAAATAAATACAAGAAAAAAAAATTGTTGATAAAATTCAGTTCCTTGAAGCTAGAGGGCTGGGGCCCCTATCTTCTTGCCAGATATCAGCTGCAGGTTTTCCCTCAGAGACTGCCCTCAGGTCCTAATCACACAGCCCTCCAGCAATGTGGAACATTACCTCTCCAAAACCTGCAGGAGAATTTCTCTACAATTCCTTCCTGCTGCTGCTAGTATTACTATTACCAACACCACCACTATAACTGCAGTGTTACCTAACAAAGTAATCATAGCAGAAATGATCCAATCACCTTTGCTTTATATGTACTAAGTGGCTTGGAGAAGGCAATGGCACCCCACTCCAGTACTCTTGCCTGGAAAATCCCATGGACCAAGAAGCCTGGTAGGCTGCAGTCCATGGGGTCGCTAAGAGTTGGACATGACTGAGTGACTTCACTTTCACTTTTCACTTTCATGCATTGAAGATGCATGGAGGAGGAAATGGCAACCCACTCCAGTATTCTTGCCTGGAGAATCCCATGGACAGAGGAGCCTGGTGGGCTGCCGTCTGCTTGGTCGCACAGAGTCGGACATGACTGAAGCGACTTGGCACCAGCAAGTCGCTTCAGTCCTGTCTGACTCTGTGACCGCATGGACTGTAGCTCACATCCTCTGTTCATGGGATTCTTCAGACAAGAATACTGTGGTGGGTTGCCATGCCCTCCTCCATGGGATCTTCCCAACCGAGGGATCAAACCCATGTCTTTTATGTCTCCTGCATTGGCAGGCGGGTTCTTTTCCACTAGTGCCACCTGGGAAGGTTATGTTCTATAGTATAAACTAATTGAAGGAGTGACATCTCATCATGTTAACAGGTCCTGCCCAGACTCAAGGGGAGGGTATAACATAGGTCATGTATGTGTACCAGAGGGCAAGAATCTTGGGGGCCATCTTAAAAATTCTGCCTTGGTCTCATTCTGGGCTCTTGAATAGGTAAATATTCCCACAGATGATATTTACACTACTCACTATCTCAAGGCATTGAGAAATCCTTAAACTGACTGTCCACCTTTTTCTCTTTCATAGTCTTTGAAGAACAATATAGTTTACTATAGTGCTTGAGATGTAAGACTATTCATAGACATTCAAGTTTCACATACCCCAAGTGTGCATCTCTAAGAATTTTTTGTCACACAGATTTCTTTCTATAATTTAAATGTGCTGAAATGACAAGAAGTTATTAAACATTGTTTACTGAGTACACTTTACAAATTGACATTCCTAGAAAATTTAGTGGATTAAAAGATGTGAGTATCCATCTCTAAACACTTCACAAATATCCTGCAACTTAAATGCTCTTTTTGTTCTTTACAAACCATTATAGGAAGTTATTGCCAGCTGGTGTTTCAGAGTCCTTTATAAATTAATTATAGTATTTACTAGCCATGTGGGAGTGGAGAAGTCTAATTAGGTCAAGGAGGCTAACCCTGCTTGAGGCTGAAAGGCAAAGCAAGTATAAGGTGTCAGTTGCAAATTTAATGCAGTACTTTGTAGACCACATGTTTTGAAAAAAAAAATAGTGGATAATACTGAGATTACAGGCAAATTTATGGGACAATCATATCATAATTAGAATAAAAAATTTGTTAAAATCTGTCATAGGTCTATGACAAAAATAAGATATTTTAGCTGACACAGGACTTTATGGGTGTTCTATGTCACTGGAGGAATGGGATGCTTGATGTTAACAACATAGTCATTCATTCACTTATACACTCATTTAGCAAGGCAAGCTATTTTTGCTGCAAAGAAGACAATATGACAGCTTCTTTCTTTAAGGAGAATGCTGGTGAATACAGATGTATAAGAGATAGAAAATAGTATTGTAAGTGTAATATAGGGATAATTAGAGGGTATTAAGAGTATTCCTCGAGAAGGAAATGGCAACCCACTCCAGTGTTCTTGCTTGGAGAATCCCAGGGACGAGGAAGCCTGGTAGGCTGCCGTCTATGGGGTTTCACAGAGTCGGACATGACTGAGGCGACTTAGCAGCAGTAGCAGCAGCAAGAGTGTTCCTAGGGGCTTCCCTGGTAGCTCAGATGGTAAAGAATCTGCCTGCAGTGCAAGAGACCAAGTTTCTATCCCTGGGAGGGGAAGATCCCCTGGAGAAGGGAATGGCAACCCACTCCAGTATTCTTGCCTGGATAATTTCATGGACAGAGGAGCCTGGTGGGCGACAGTCCATGGGGTTGCAAAGAGTCAGACACTACTAAGTGACTAATACAAGAGTGTTCCTAGGTGGAACAACTCTTTGAGTTCATAGGTGAAAAAGGGAAATGCATCAAGGTTATTTCAATACAAGTAACAGAAACCAAAAATGGTTAAAGGGCCTCCCTTCAGGACTGGGTCAAGAATGAGGCAAGCATGTCACATGGTACATGAAATTTAAGGAGACCCTCTTTCTTAGGTGCTGAGCCTAGATGTGTCACCTGAGAGTACCTCCTTACATTTTGTGCACTAGTTGTCTGGGTAACCCTAGTCCTGGCCCAGTCCTTATTCCTTCAGTCTTAACTTTGGTCACAACCCTATTCTCCTAGTTTTTTTCTTTTTCCTTGATAAAAACAGTCGAGAAACTCATTTACACTGACATAAATAACTGAAAACAATTATGTTGACATTCTTTTAAAAGGAATTTTCAGTTTAGTAGAAGTCAAGACCTTAAACTATGACTCAAAAACTCAAATGTTTACAGAGACCAGGCAGTAGCATAAATGAATAGAGCAGGCCAGGGTAAGACATTAGGTAATGGAAAGAGATTGTGACAAACTAGTCAAAGACATTCAATACTGTTTTAGCCAAACAAAAATGCTTGCTGGAGTATTAGGTCAGTAGGATAAGCATTTTTTCCCTTGCCTAAGGTTAAAGAAATTCAATTGTTATGTTAGAATTTCTGTAGGCAAATAGATGTGAAGATATTAAGAGAATTGGATGGAAAATACCTACCTGAGATAATCTTTGTGAGATTCCTATGAGGCCTTATTAGACATTTCTTTGACTTTCCCGCAGACCATGAGATTGGCTTTTCTTGTTCCCATTCTTCACTGTCACTGCTTGTTCTTTTGTCTTTATTCAGCGAGCCATAATATAAAACTGGGGAATTTTTCACAGCTAGAAACTAGAGAAAAGTAAAATTTAGGAACAGGAAAGTTGGTAGCATCGCTAGAAATCTTAAAAGTCTCTTATTTGGACAAATAGTAGAGTGGACCAAAGCAGTCACAGTTTATATCTGCTTAATGTGCTTTCCTTCTGTGATCTTATACTCTAGGTGCTTCTTTGGGGAAGGTCTATCATGGTGCTCCCCTTAACCCCAAGCATAGTTTGGGATTCTCATCCCAGGCCATCCAATCAGGATGGACGCCCAGTCCCCTGAAGGGGAATTCAGTTCAGTTACTCAGTTGTGTCTGACTCTTTGCACCCCCTTGGACTGCAGCACACCAGGCCTCCCTGTCCATCACCAACTCCCGGAGCTTGCTCAAACTCATGTCCATTGAGTCAGTGATGCCATCCAACCATCTTATCCTCTGTCGTCCCCTTCTCCTCCCGCCTTTAATCTCTCCCAGCATCAGGGTCTTTTCCAATGAGTTGGCTCTTCGCATCAGGTGGGCATCAGGTGGAGCTTCAGCATCAGTCCTTCCAATGAGTTTGCAGGACTGATTTCTTTTAGGATTGATTGGTTTGATCTCCTTGCTGTCCAAGGGACTCTCAAGAGTCTTCTCCAGCACCACAATTCAAAAATTCTTCAGCACTCACATCCATAGATGACTACTGGAAAAAAACCCATAGCTTTGGTTATATGTACCTTTGAGGTATAAAATGGAGATATCTTAGAAATTACATGCTTCATTCTGTGAAATAAAAATCTGCAAATATTCACACAGGTCCTGTCTGTTATTCTGGGCTGGTGGATAGAAAGGACCTGGCAAGGATGTCCCAGACCTTTCTCTGCTTTGTCTTTGTCTCTTGATTGCCTGTACTCTTGGAATTTTTAGTAAAGCTTGATGCTAGGTAAAATCTCTGATCTGTGTGAGGCTGATTTGATAATCCAGTCCTGAGTTAGCTGGCCTGATCATGATGATTGGTTCAAGAATGAATATATGAATCAGTATAGACCAGTCAGAACTATTACCTAGGATTTGATTAGGAATATTGGGAGATAGATAGAAATTCTCTCTCCATTTGAGTTCCCAAGCTGGTAATGGGAGTGTGACAGCCAATATATAGAGAGAACACACTCATAAAAACAAGTCAAGGAGAAACGATGAGAAGTGATAGATGCAGAGAATTAAAGCAGGGGTAGAGGATGAGGAGTCAGGATGGGGGTAGGAGGGGTAAAGGATGGAGAGAGAAGGTGACCTGTGGATAAAATATTTGAGTCCATGAATTTTGTTCTGTCTAAAGCCATGTCTATTTCCTTGACTTCCCAGTTACACAAGCCAAGTCAACACATTCTCTTTTTGCTTAAGCTAAATTACACTGGGTCTCTGTCACTTGCAACACAGGAATTCTGACTAGTATTATAGCTAGAATTTGGTATGGGCTAGATTGGGAGGAGGACTGGGAGCTCCAGAACAAACAAGTCTGCTAGGAAAATAGTTCTCAGAGGTGAAAATCAGATGAGAAACAAGGAAAATACATATCATAAAAGTTATTTCAAATTTCTACCTCTAGTTTATACATACATATTATTGAAATTTTAAATAAGATTGCAATGTTATAATAATATTTTAACCATCTTACCCTATGCAGTATGGAGGATGCTCTTTTGCCAGATGTACCCTGTGTATAATTTCTTTTGGCCTGTGTGACAAGGTCACATACAGTGGTTTGTAGCTTTGGCTTTTGCTTAGAAGGCAAAACTTTATTTTAGCAATTTTCCCTTTATGTTGTAATCTTATTTCTCCCAAATTCCCTACAGATAGTGACTAAATCTTATTTATTTCCTTAATGTCAGCACCTGGGACATAGTTAGTGCTCAGTATTTGTAGAACACAATTTTACTTCTGCTGTCTTTGAAATTATGTGCAAGGCTGATCAGTGTGAAATTGTACAGGCTTGATTCCCTCCCACTCCCTACCAAATGTGCAGAATTATATTACATGGTATGCAACAAAATGTTTGATTATGATGAATGCTATTATAGTTAAGGCATGTTTCTAACATTTGCTGCAATAAACAAGGAATGACTACTTTAAATTGTTCCACCATTTAGAGTAGTTAGTAGTTAAAATCATGGGCTTTTGGAATTGGAATTCCTGCTCTGCTGACACAACTAGGCCCTGCACTGATGGGTGCAGTGACTGCTCCTCCTTCACCTGATAGGGCCCCAGGATGGACAAGGGAAAGGTAGTTTAAAAACAAACACAGGGGGACCAATTCTTCACTTTCCCAGAAAAGGTCAAAATGCTGCTGCTTATTTTTCTCATTTGTGTAATAGGAATAATAATACATCATTTTGTTGTTGTGAGTGTTAAATAAGTACTATATTCTAAACTCTTTGAGAGAAGAGTGTCTAGCATATAGTAATGCCACATGTTTGCTGTGATTATTCTCATTATTGTTATTCTCCAAATCTGTTTTATCAGAGCCAAATGGGAATGATATTACGTATGTACATGAATTTCAATTAAGGTGATGCATGTAAAATACTCGATGGTAAATGCATAATAAGGAATACGTATTGATAGCTATTAGTAGGTGAGTTTGATTACTTGAAAGTTACCATGTGTACCAAACATAATTCCTAATTTTCAAAAACAAAACAATAATATAACTCACTTAACATTAAAGTATTAATATAGTCCCACACTCGTAAGTAGGTTAATGTTGGGATTGACAGTACAGGCATGGGAAACAGTTTGCCGAGGTTCAGATGTTGGTGTTACTACATATTATTTGTGTGATCTTGGGCAAGTTATTTTAACTTCACTGAGTCATCCTTAATAAAAGGAGAATAATGATACCACCTACTCCACAATGTGGTTCTGAGGATTAATTGAGGCAATACCTCTAAATTAATAAACACAATGCCAGGAAGATCGTAAGCCGCAAGTAAATGTTGGTTCTTATTGTCTCTCTGAGCCTCAGTCCTACTCAGTGTGAAAATGACGATAACAATGTTTACCTGACCAGGCTGTTATATGGATAATATGTGATAGTGCTAGTGAAAATGCCTGGTAAATAGTAGGTATTTGATAAATGCCAGTTTTCTTTCCCACTTTCATGAAACAACTTGGAATTTTACAATGCGTTCAGGTTATCAGTATAAATATCATTTAGATTTCTGTGTGTGTGGTTATAGAACACAAAGGATTAGGTAGAATTTGATTAGTGACACTTATTTAATGCTGTTTATTGAATCAATATCATTCTGTTTGCTTATTGGTCTTTTCTTATAAAGGTAGATTGTATCAGAAATACTTAATTTTGTATATTCTTTTGATTTATGTCACAGATAAATGGCAATTTATTCTATTCAGAGAAGGAGAGAACAGTGGACTGGTATCTCAGGTTTCTTGCAGCGAGCATTGGTGCACAATCTGCTGGAACTGGGGGAGAATGTTATTAATCAAAAGGTGCACAAGGAGGCAAAGGACTTCATTATGCTGTTTTGCTCCCACAACTTGCACCTGGAGCTTTTTAATGACTGTGCCCTTTGGAGACAGGTGGCACTCTGCAAAGTGTAAACCTCTCTAAACCTCTTCTTGTCTCAAACTGACATGTCTTCCTGGTACTGTGAGTAATCAATCTAAGTTTTAAATGATGTGAAAGGCTTTGGTAGGACTATAATTAGTTGAATTTTTTTTTCCTGGTCTTTAAGAAGTACACATGGCTAGAACAAGGGGAAAAAAAGAATGTCAAGAAACAGCTGGGGGATAAATTCACATAATCATTGAAAAAGGCAAGCCTGTAAAAGATGATATTGTGTACTGGGTGAACAAGCACAGTAGATGGCAGTTTAGTAACATACAATATTATTTTATGTTTAGGAGTCATCTTTGTTAAAGACTATCTAGAAAAATATCCTTAAGGGTTATATATTAGTATTTATTGTCATCTTTTTTGGGGGGAAAGTTCTGTTTGTGATCTCTGCTTATAGAAACAGATTAGTATAAACTTGTCAAATAGAGTAGACTGTAAAGGGGACATTGGAGTACACCAGGGATGTTTCACCATATTTTATTTGCATCCAGTTCATTTTGATGCACACATTTTTTGATATTTGAAACTGAAGCACACCAGAATGACTCTCAAATAATACCACAACCAACCTTTGATTCCCCTGAAAAAGTGGCTATAATTTTAGCAATGACTTAGCATGACTTCATGCATGTTGAATTGTTAAAATATTTAACAAGTTAAGAGCAGTGTGGAAAGGGAGTAGAGACAGAGAGGATATCAGGAAGAAAAGACAAAATTTCCAAGACTACTTGAGTATTAAAAGGAGAAAAAAAAATAAGAGCTCACCTTTCCCTGAGATACAAGTTCAAGATTGTATCTCGTTAAGGTGCTGTGTCGTGCTTAGTCGCTCAGTCGTGTCTGACTCTTTGCGACCCCATGGCCTGTAGCCTGCCATGCTCCTCTGTCTATGGAGATTCTCCAGGCGAGAATACTGGAGTAGGTTGCCATGCCCTCCTCCAGTTACACAGAATTCACCAACAAGTTCAGGCATTAGGAAAATTCTGATCCCAGAACAGAAAGCTGACAGTTCTTCCTAAGATGGAATCAGACCATTACACACGCTGTATTGGTTTAATTGAGCATACCTTATTTCCTTCAGCAAAGAGTCTTCTGCCATGGTACCCTATTTTCTTGGGCACCAGTGCTTGACAGATTTCTCACACAAGTAAGCAGTCGAGAGTGATACACTTTTGACATGAAATGTGCTTATACTTTGAAAGCCATTAAACAAGACTTGTTTGCTTATAATTTTCTAATAAAATAAAGGACCTTCTGTGGAAAGCAGTTTTAAAAACACATCATAACATTTTAAGTGTGTAGGTCTTGCAACGTTTATTCCAATTTTCTAGTGACAGACACAGAGTAATAAGATTTCCCTAACAGCTGCTTGGTGCTGGGTACTCACATGTCACTCAAACTGACAAGATTTTAGGAAAAAAAACACTTTCTTCACTGTGTTCTCATTTTTAAAGATCAGCTATTGCACATAATTCAATTTTGCTTAATTGCAAAGTATAAACTTCACAAAATATAAATTGTTAAAGGTAATATGATAGAATTAATTAGAAACACATTCTAAACAACTCATTAGATCTCATTCTACAAACTTGTGTGTCCCAGAAAAATTCTAATCCTAAATGCCTGAGAAAAGCTTAGTTCAGTTCACAGTTAATATCATAGAATTTTGGATTTGGGAAAAATACATAGCATGTATTTCAAATTAGTGCCTACATTTGAGGATTTTCTCTTTTTGTATATCAGAACTATTTGGATTTAATTCATATTTAAATAATGTATATCCAGCACCATTCAGGCTACATAGTTTCTTTGTTCACTCATTCATTCTCAACAATTTATCAAGCATTTCACATGTACTGGTATATTCCAGGAATTATGTTAGACATTGGTAATGTAAGAATAAATATTTCACTATTCCTGTCTCTGAGGAGGAACTCAGAGTATAGCTAGGCAGACAAATAAATTAATAGCTATATTGTAGTGCAGTCAACGGAGAAGGCAATGGCACCCCACTCCGGTACTCTTGCCTGGAAAATCCCATGGGCGAAGGAGCCTGGTAGGCTGCAGTCCATGGGGTCGCTAAGAGTCGGACACGACTGAGCGACTTCACTTTCACTTTTCACTTTCATGCACTGGAGAAGGAAATGGCAACCCAGTCCAGTGTTCTTGCTTGGAGAATCCCAAGGTCGGGGGAGCCTGGTGGGCTGCCGTCTATGGGGTCGCATAGAGTTGGACACGACTGAAGCGACTTAGCAGCAGCAGCAGCAGCAGTGCAGTCAAGGCTGTGACAGGTTTGTCTGCAGTCTTATGGAAAAACAGATGAGGGAGTGACCTCTGTCCTTGGGGGTTCTGAGAGGACAACACAGAGGAAATCACATTTGAGTTGGAGCAAGAATCCTCAGAGAGAGGTGGGGACTGAGAATGTTGGGAAGGAAATAGAGTATGTTGGGAAGGCAGAAGAATATGTTTGGAGAATGATAGTGTAGAATCTAGGAATGGTGAAAAATGATGTACAGTTAGACCGTAAAATAATTCAGGGAAAGAAGGCAAACATCAGATTCTAAAGTGTTTGTAATTAGTTTTTTTTTTTTTTCTTCCTACTTTTGTAGGAAGTGGACAAATAAATTTTGAAGTGAAGGCAATAATGTGATCTGCTTTGTATTCTTGAAATGCTGTCTCTAACACTGGTCTGAAAGACAGTTTAGATCGGTCATGAGCATTTGGAGTATGCTTTAGTATGCTTGGGCAGTGGCAGTGACAGTGGACAGAGGCATATATTAAGATACATTTTAGAAGTGGAATTAATAGGGCTTTGTGGTCAGTTGCTTGGGAGAGTCAGGTGCTAGGGGAAAGGAAAAAGTTAAGGATGACTTCAGGAGTCTAGTTTGCATAATTAGTTTTGAGGGTTTGGATAGGTATTTATTTAATCCTTTTCACAAGCTTTTGAGGATTATAACAGATGACAGAAACTGAAGCTTTGAAAAGATAAGTAATTTGCCAAAGTTGTGTGGGTAGTAAATTTATGAAGGACAGATTCAAGTTAATCCCAGAACCCAAGCTCTTAAACATTGTGCTATTTCTTTCTATACTGGCCAAATGGGCAGTGAAACCCTTTACAGGACTGGGAAATACAGGAGGAAAATCATGGCTTGAATATAGAAGGTAATCAGTTTTGCCATTTAATGTCTTGACTTTGATACATCAAAAAGGCCAGAAAGTGGAGATATTCAAGAGAGAATTTGAAATACCCATGCTGAAGCTCATGAAAGATTTGGGGTGAAAAAGTTCAGATTTAGTGATGGTTGAAGTCATAAGAATGACTCAGATGGCCAAGAGAATAGGTGTGGGGGAGAGAATTGAGCAGAAAACTTTCAGTGGCTATGGAGCAAAAGGATTCAGAGGGAGGAGACTGAGAAGGCACACTCAAATAGATTATTGGAAAACCAGAATAATATATATAAGTCTACGAAGTAGAGATTTACTTTTTCTCCCTTGAGTGTACGTTGGGCAGAAGATTGGCCCCTCATCATATTAATTGTCCATCAGCTTTAAGAATATTGTTATAGTAGTGAAAAACTGTCACTCACAGATTTTGTTTTTTCTGAGATTGACAATCTCTCCCCATTCAGGATCACCATCTTTTGCACCACACAAATTCCATCATCATCCTAGGTCACAAGTCCACATCCTCAATGATGCACCCACTCTCTCCTCAATTCCTAGATTGTATTTGAGCCAACTTCACTTCCAACATGTTTCCATATTTTTCCAGAAACAGGTCCACTTGTGAAATGTTTAACCATAAAATTCCAATGACTAGTTCAGTTCAGTCGCTCAGTCATGTCCAGCTCTTCGTGATCCCATGGATCACAGCTTGCCAGGCCTCTCTGTCCATCACCAACTCCTGGAGTTTGCTCAAACTCATCTACATTGAGTCAGTGATGCCATCCAACCATCTCATCCTCTGTCGTCCCCCTTTCCTTCTGCCCTCTATTTCTCTCAGCACCAAAGTCTTTTCCAGTTAGTCAGCTCTTCTCATCAGGTGGCCAAAGTATTGGAGTTTCAGCTTCAACATCAGTCCTTCCAATGAATACTCAGGACTGATTTCCTTTAGGATGGACTGGCTGGATTTCCTTGCAGTCCAAGAGATTCTCGAGAGTCTTCTCCAACACCACAGTTCAAAAGCACCAACTTGTCAGCATTAAGCATAGCGTTTTCATTTCTCCCTCGCTCCCTCCCACTAACTCAATTTAGGTTCAATATAGTTCACATTATTTATTGAGTATCTGTTATATGTTGTGTGTTATATACACACTTGCACTGGCACATTTCACAGAATAGGAAGGGAGTGGATATGAAAACATTTCTTGCAATCCTAGTGTGATAAGTAAAATAATAGGGGTATATTTTAGGTACCATAGTATGATACAGTGGCAAGTTTGAGCAGTTGCACTTAACTTGAAAATGGAAGATGTATAATTAGTCTATAATTTCATAATCAAACCCTCAAATTTAGTGGCTTAAAATAGCACTGATTTATTTCTCACAATTCTGTGGGTTGACTGGGCTCCACCTACATTCAACTGGTTGCTAGAATGGGCAGGAAGGGTCAGGAATGTATTATTTACATGTCTGGGGGTATAGTTGCTATATGCCAACTCTCCTCCATTGGCCTTTTTCTCTGCATGGTATCTTATACTTCATGTAGGAGAGCCTGACATTTATAGTATGGTAGTTGGGTTAAGCTGGAACTGTGTGTGCATGCTGAGTCCTTCAGTTGTGTCCGACTCTTTGTGACCCTGTGGACTGTAGCCCACAAGGCTCCTCTGTCCATGGGATTCTCCAGGCAAGAATACTGGAGTGGGCTGCCATGCCCTCCTCCAGCGGATCTTCCCGATCCAGGGATTGAATCCCCATCCCTTGTGTCTCCCGAACTGGCAGGTGGGTTCTTTACTTCTAGTGTCACCTGGGAAGCCCAAGCTGGAACTGACACAGTGCCAATTCCTTAGCATTCTATTGGCCTGCTCATAATCAAGGGCTTTTTGTTGGAGCAATAGCATGAGTATACTGGGATGGGATGATAATTGGTACCTATCTTTTGCACACAGATTAATACTGCTAAGTCACTTCAGTCGTGTCCGACTCTGTGCGATCCCATAGACAGCAGCCCACCAGGCTCCCCCGTCCCTGGGATTCTCCAGGCAAGAACACTGGGTGGGTTGCCATTTCCTTATCCAATGCAGGAAAGTGAAAAGTGAAAGTGAAGTCGCTCAGTCGTGTCCGACTCTTATCGACTCCATGGACTACAGCCTACCAGGCGCCTCCATCCATGGGCTTTTCCAGGCAAGAGTACTGGAGTGGGGTGCCATTGCCTCCTCTGGGACAGATTAACACAGGAAACTTTAAAAAGGAAAAGATTGTCGAGATGAGTCTCGAAGTCTGGGCAGTTCATCAGGTGAGTGAGGATTTAAGAGAAGAAGAGGAGCTCTTCAAGAAGGATGGCAGTGACTTGAAAACAGAAAGCACCATAATCATTGGGTAGGCCAGGACACATGGATTCCTTGGAGTATTTGGGGAAGGAATGAGAAACGAACTGACTAGGCAGGCATGATTATAGAAAGCCTTGTTATAGGCAGTAAATTAAACTCTACGTTCCAGGCTGAAGAATGCCCATCTGCAGGTTTTATGCAGGGAAGCAGCTGCTTTTCCTTCTCACTGGTTCTTCAACTTTGTTGGCTTCATATATTGTTGATCAATAAGCTCCTTTGGCTTCATTTCCTTATTCAATCCAACTGATACACCCATAGTGCTTCAGCTGAATCACTCTGTCACCAGTACTCTCAATTATCAACACTCTTATGACCTTGTTATTCCATTATTCTAATCCTCAATTCTAGAATAATCTAACCATCTATTTGTTCTGATCCTGGAACCAGACATTGAATAATACTGAATCAAAATATATAACCATAAGGAAAACAATCAACAGCCTTATACATTTATGACTTCCAAATACTGATTTTCAATATTATCTAGCAAATTGTGACATATCCTTACCCAGTCCCTATGCTGGTAATTTTTATTACTGTTAATAACATTTATGCTTAATGCTGCACTATTTTCTGTTAGTAGATTTCTTTGAATACTTCACAGAGGAAATAGCTATGATAGCTGTGAAAAATTTCTTCACATCTCCTTGAAGTTCATTTGTTCTTTTTCTTCTGGATCATCCTGTTCCTTTCCTTCCAATTCCTGCCATCATCCTAGGACATATTTAGCTTCTTCTACATCTTCAAATTAATTTGTACTTCTCATCCATCCTTTCAGTTATTCTTCCTCCTTTCTTTCACCTAAGCTCGTGATCTCATGCCTTCTATCTCTTGTAAGTTTTTGCTCTAATAATTAAGCCCTTTCTTAATTGCTTTTTTCAGTCTCTTTCCACAACTTTCTGCTCAGTCTAAAGTATGAAAAAAATTCTCTATCATGTAAACATTTTCTTCAGTTTTTCTTTTACCACAATCAGTGTTGCCACTTAATCTTCTTTATTTCATATTTACTCCTTAGCAGCCTGCAACTTCTTGATCAAGTGCCAATCACACTTTCTGACACATGGTACATGTGTAGTAAATATGAATTAATGATAAACTTATATTTGCCAATATTATGATTTCTTTTTAGCCCTCATCCTCATCTTTGTTATGGTAGGAGGAATCATTGCATTTTAAGATCTTGCCCCTGGTTCTGTGGAAACTTGCAAACCACACATACAAGTGAACATAATGGCTAGGATTGTGTATACCACAGATTTCTTCCAAAATCAATCCTGTTCTACCTACATTTTGGTTTGTTGGGACCTCGCTGTACCAGTCGGTAAACATACTGGATACGATCATTGATTACATATATGAACTTTTTTGAAATTATATTGAAGGTGAAGGTGAAGGTGAAGTCATTCAGTTGTGTCTGACTCTTTGCGACCCTGTGGACTGTAGCCTACCAGGCTTCTCCATCCATGGGATTCTCCAGGCAAGAATACTGGAGTGGGTTACCATTTCCTTCTCCAGGGGGTCTTCCCGACCCAGGGATCGAACCTCGGTCTCCCGCATTGGAGGCAGACGCTTTAACCTCTGAGCCACCAGGGAAGCCCAAAATTATATTATATTACTAAATATTACTAAATAAGAATGTTTATTATTTAATCATGTTCTTCTTAAAGTGTGGTACCTATTGAACACATGATAATCACAGGTATTTAGAGCAACAAAAATTTCTCCTATGCTAAACAGATTTTTGCAGAGGCAGGAACCATGGTTTTCTAGCATATAATATAGATAATAAATTTTTGTGGAGTGAGTAGATGAATGTTCCTTATATGTAACCCTAGTCAAAATTTTCTAAATGAACACAGAATGTATTTCTGATATTTCAAATTAAATTGCCATTTGTTATTAGGGCTTAGACTTTTCATACATTCTAAGTGACTTGTTGCTATCCTTATTGAAAGGGAAAAGAACTTTACCAATCAGTCCAGAAATTCACAAGTAAATATTGTTTATTTTCTCTGGTAAATTTCATCTGTTAGAGTGTTGTTTTAGATAAGGTTTTTCCATAGAAGTATATATAAACTCTTAAAAAAATTAAGAGTTTGAACTTAAACTACTGCTATAAAACTAGGCACTTATTGGCCTTCAGTTTATCTAACTTTTATCTCAGAGACTGTGAGCTCATTTAATAGCATCAAGTGAAGGAAGCTGGAATAGACTCCCCTGTACTGCATACCTTTGGGACCTTCCTGTGTAATGTTGACATTCAGTCTCAGCCAACCTGACAATAAAATGATCCATTTTTCCAACACAAGCAGGCAGAGAAGGAGATACTGCATCTTTCTCTCTGCCTCCCACTCCCAGAGTCAGTCTGATGCTTCCTCTGGGCCAAACGCATGCACTTATAAAGCACTTCATCAACAATTCGTCGTGTTTTCTGTTAAATTGGGTTTACTCTTATGTGAATTTTCCCCTAGATAATTTCCCCAAATAGCACAGAAAGTATTTGAGGTGAGCTGAAACTTTTTAATAATAAAGTTTGTGATTTTAAGTGGGCTTCCCTGGTGGCTCAGGGGTAAAAGAATCCGCCTGCAATGCAGGAGGCACAGGAAACACAGGTTCGATTCCTGGATCAGGAAGATCCCCTGGAGGAGGGCATGGTAACCCACTCCAGTATTCTTGCCTGGAGAATCCTATGGACAGAGGAGTCTGGAGGGTTACAGTACATAGCATCACAAAGAGTTGGACACAACTGAAGTGACTTAGCATGTATGCATGTGATTATAATGCCCTAGGACTAAGAAACACTTATCACCAAATAAAAATGACCAGCTTTATCACTATACATACAGGACTACTGAGGAGTTTAGGAAAAATCACTGTTGCTTGCTATATATATATGTACATATATACACATACATACACACACACACATATATACATATACATATATATACACACACACACACATACATATTATGGGTGAACACCCATACACACATACATGTGTATGTATATACACACACATATATATATGTGTGTGTGCCTGAATTTTATTTTATTTTTAAAATTAATTAATTTTATTTTTTTAGCTGTTCTGTGTCTTCACTACTGTACACTGGCTTTCCCTAGTTGTAGCAAGTGGGAGGACTCTTGGTTGCAGTGTGCAGGCTTTTCATTGGAGTGGTTTGTCTTATCGCAGAGCTCAGGCTCAAGGTGCGACAGCTCAGTAGTTGTGGCACATAGGTTTAGTTGCTCCGTGGCATGTGGAATCTTCCTGGACCAGGGATCAAACTGGTGTATTCTACATTGGCAGGCAGATTCTTATCCACCATACCACCAGGGAAGTCCATGCCTAAATTTTGAAATCCAACTTTTCAAAGGGGAAGTGTTGTTTAATTAAGGACTTTTATAAATTCCCTGGAGTCTACTCCTTAAAATAATTATTTTAATCACTAAAAGTATTGAGTAAAATTTTTGCTTCCTTAATTCTTCTCCCTGGAATGTCTGTTTACTTTTTTTTTTTGAATGAAAGCACCAAAACCAGTTGTTGTTTTACTTAAATAATCTATGACCATATGGTTACTTACTTAGATTTCCTTTTTTCATACTGAACGTAAATCATACCTTGTTGGTCATGTTTTGTTGCCACTAAAGAATTCTAGAAGGACTAGACAGATTTGAAATACTGAAAAATTCTGACTGTATTATAGGTAATAGTGTGGCTTACATATTTCAGTACCATCAAATATATGTGAAGCATCAATGCTCCTTTTTCCCAGAAGCCCCAGCTAATATTTCCTAACATGTCAAAAGCTAGACTTGCATTGCATGCACTTCTCTGATCCTATTTACGTAGTCCACTAAGGATCTGTTTCCTACCAAGTACTTAACGTGGATTCAGTCTCTTCCACATTCTAGTGTTTGTCTCTGACAACACCCTACTTTTGGTATCAATTTCTATATCAGTTATAAATTTTGTTGTTCCAAGTGACAATAACTCAAACTGGCTTAAGTCAAAACAGGGAAAAGTCCACAGGTGAGTTTTCATGCAACTGAAAAGTTCACAAGTAAGCCTGGCTTCATGTGTAACTTGATTCAGAGTTCATGTTACATTATCAAGAGCCCCCTCTGGGTTGCTTCGATCCTCAGGCTGACTTTGTGAGCCTAATGGATAGGGCAGTTACAGTTATCGGATTTTTACATACTGAATCCAATCAAAGCTTCTCTTTTCTCTCAAAGCTGCTGCTTCGTTTTGAGAGCAGATGTCCCAGTGGGGGTGTTTGGGGGTTAAATGGGGTAATATTTGTTATTTTAATGATTGTTATTATTCCATCAGCTCTATTAATTCTTGTCTTTCTCTGTACCAAGCACTGTGGTCAAATGGATAGACTCTCTAGATTATTTTAGGTCCTCTTTTGGAGTTGGAGGTGATTCGTAGGAAATACAAAACTGGTCATTCAGATGTATTTCTCATACATATTTGGCTTTTGTCTATGATCCTGGCTAACAGTTCTCAAAACCCTTGGAATTTCTTCAGTGGTAAGAGCAATGGGAACATCTCTTGTTATAATATCTGGTGTCTTATCCTCAGTTCCTGAAAACACTTAAGAGCCATAAAGGGGAAATGAGTGTCTTCTTATCCATAACAAATCTTTTTCAACCATAGCTGAGTTTATGTTAATGAGGTGACTTTTGGAAGTCTCCTAAAAATGTGGGTGGGGATAGTTACTAGGGGTACCAACCTAAATGAAGGATTGGAACTTTCAATCCCATCCCCTGATTTCTGAGGAAGGGCTGGAGGTTGAATCAATCACCAGTGGCCAATGATTCAATTAACCATGCCTATATAATGAAGCCTCTTTTAAACCCCAAAGGAGGACATTTGGAGAACTTCCAGTTACTGAACCAAAATGCTTCTACATACCATCATTTCAGGCTTCAAACCCCAATAGAAATTTTAAGGGTTTCACCCTACGTGTCCCTTCGTGAGGCTATGATTTATATCCTTTAATATCTTTTGTAATAAACTACAATCTAGCAAGTAAACTAGTTCCCTAAGTTCTGTGATCTGTTTTAGCAAATTAATAGAACCCAAAGAGGGGACTATGGAAACCTCTGATTTATAGCCAGTTAATCAGAAGCATAGGTACAAACCTGGATTTGTGATTGGCTCCTGGAGTGGAGGACAGTCTTCTGGGATTGATCCCTTAACTCGTGGAATCTAAAATTATATTTGGGTAGAAAGTGTCAGAATTAAGTTAAATTATAAAACACCTAGCCTGCGTCTGAGAATTGCTTGGAGTCTGAGCAAAACCCCCATATATTAGATTCCACATATAAGTTAGATCATTCAGTCTTTCTCTGACTTATTTCACTTAGCATAATGCCCTGAATGTCCATTCATGTTGCAAATGGAAGAATTTCCTTCTTTTCATGGCTGAATAATATTCCACTGTTTTGTGATTTCTAAGATAGTGATTTTTTTTCCCTTCAGACATATAAGTGGAATTGCTGGTTTATAAGATAGTTCTATTTTTGATTTTCAAGGTATCTCTATACTTTTTTCTATAGGGGCTGCACCACTTTACATTTTCACCAACAGTATACAAGGATTTCCTTTTCTCCACGTCTATGATTTGTCATCCCTTGATGTTTTGAAAGTAGCCATTCTAACAGGTATAAGGTGATGCCTCACTGTGGCTTTGATCTGTGTTTCCCTGATGATTAGTAACATTGAGCACCTTTTCATATACCCGTTGGCCAGTTATATATCATCTTTGGAAAAATGTCTGTTTAGTTCTTCTAATCAGATTGTTTGGTTTTATTGCTGTTGAGGTATATTTATTCTTCGTATATTTAGAATGTTAACCTCTTATCAAACATAATGATTTGCAGTTATTTTTTTCCACTTCATATATAGTCTTTAAATTTTGTTTATGGTTTCCTTTGCTGTGCAGAAGCCTTTTAGCTTAATGGAGTCCCACTTATTTTTGCTTTTGTTGCCTTTTCTTTTGATACTAAATTTTAAAAAAATCTTTGCCAAGACCGGTGCAAAAATCATGTCCCCTATGTTCTAGGTGTTTTATGGTTTGAAGTCCTACTGAAAGAAGCTGAAGTTTTAAAGTAAGTAAGTAAAATTTTATGGTCTCAAGTTGATAATATATTTTGAATTGATTTTTATGTATGGTGTAAAATAGTGGTATAGTCTCATTCTTTTGAATATGGCTATGAAGTTTCCCCAACACTATTTATTGAAGAGACTGTCCTTTTCCCATTGTATATTCTTGGCTCCTTCGTTATAAATTGACTGTATAAGTGTGGGTTTATTTCTGGGTTTCTATTCTTTTCCATCTGGTCTGTGTGTCTGTTTTTACCCTGAAGTAGGAAATGGCAACCCATTCCAGAATTCTTGCCTGGAAAATTCCATGGACAGCAGAGACTGGAGGGCTACGGTCCAAGGGGTAGCAAAGAATTGGACATGACTGAGCATGCGTGCACATCTGTTTTTATGCCAATGCAGATAGGATTTTGATATGAAGAGATATAAAAGATAATTCCTGGTGAGAAACAGCATTGGCAAAATAACAAGGAATTTAGAAAGATAGTAATGATAACCCTGTATGCGAGACATCAAAAGAGACCCAGATGTATAGAACAGTCTTTTGGACTCTGTGGGAGAGGGAGAAGGTGGGATGATTTGGGAGAATGGCACTGAAACATGTGTAATATCATATAAGAAACGAATCGCCAGTCCAGGTTAGAAGCAGGATACAGGATGCTTGGGGCTGGTGCACTGGGATGACCCAGAGGGATGGTACAGGGAAGGAGGTGGGAGGGGGGATCAGGATGGGGAGCACGTGTACACCCGTGGCGGATTCATGTTGATGTATGGCAAAACCAATACAGTATTGTAAAGTAATTAGCCTCCAATTAAAATAAATAAATTTAAATTCAAAAAAAAGAATAATAATAGAACCTCTTCTGGGATGAGTGAATACATTTGTGTAGTTTGTTATGGATTAGATTTTTTTTTTTACTGGCCTTATCTTAAAATTATATGTTGAAACCCTGATCCTTAATGAGAGCGCATCAAGAGATGGGACTTTGGGACGTAGTTATATTATGTGGGTAAAGTATTTTTTAGAAAATTTATTTATTTTTTAATTGAAGAATAATTGTTTTACAGAATTTTGTTGTTTTCTGTCAAACATCAACATGAATCAGCCATAGGTGTACATATGTCCCCTCCTTGGGTGAAGTCTTTTTAAGGGATTAGTGTTCCTTTAAAAAAGAGATATAAAAGTGGTTTCCTCCTTTCTTTGCTTTCCATCATGTGAAGACACAGTAAAAAGACGGCCATCTGCAAACTGGGAAGCGAGCCCTCACCAGACATCAAAACTGCAGGTACTTTCCAGCCTCCATACTGTGAGAAATAAATGTTATTTAAGCCATCCAGTCTATGATAATTTATATAGTGGCCTGAAATGACTAAGATATATTTGAAGCATACCATTTAGCGAGGCAGTTTGAGACACAGTGAGATTAGAGAAACAGATGGGGAGAAGATTGTGGCCAACCTTGAGAGCAAAGCTAGGAATGTATATTTTTTTTAAAAAGTACAGAAGAATGAATAAAACATAAATATACATCTTAGTGGATTATTACAAAGTTAACACACCAGAGAAACCAGATCTCAAAAATAGAACATTATCAACACACGAAAAGACCCATTTATGCCCCTTCTCAAATGCTGTGCCTTTCTTTCTCCCTAAAGGAGACATTACTGACTTCTAACACCACAGGCTAATGCTACATGTTTTTGAATTCTATAGAAATGTCATTTGATAGTATCTATTATTTTGTGTCTAAGTCCTTTTATTCAGTATTATTGATGAGATTATACACACAGTTGAATGTATTTGTAGTTTGTGTTTTTTTAAATAAGTATTCCAGTATATGGATATTCACACCACAATTTATTTATCATAATGACTGTTGTTTGTGTAGAATTTGGGGGTTACAGCATGTGCATATACTATTTTACTAGATTCTGAGAATCAGCTTTCTAAAACAGCCTACCTATTTACTTCCACCAGCAGTATCTGTGTATTCCTATTGCATCACAACTCTCAAACACTTGGAATTTTCAGACTTTTAATTTTTAACCTAGGAAGTTTGGACTTGATTTTGTATGTGTTGTTGAGCCACTGAAGGATTTTGCTTTGGAAAGTGATGTGAACAGGGGAGATACATTGGGTCACTCACTCACTCACTTCAGTCGCTCAGTTGTGTCCGACTCTTTGCAACCCCATGAACCACAGCACACCAGGGCTCCCTGTCCATCACCAACTCCCGGAGTCCACCCAAATCCATGTCCATTGAGTCAGTGATGCCATCCAACCATCTCATCCTCTGTCGTCCCCTTCTCCTGCCTTCAATCTTTCCCAGCAGCAGGGGCTTTTCAAATGAGTCAGCTCTTTGCATCAGGTGGCCAAAGTATTGGAGTTTCAGCTTCAACATTAGTCCTTCCAATGAACACCCAGGACTGATCTCCTTTAAGATGGACTGGTTGGATCTAGTGCTGCACAAATTAGAGTATGAGAAAGCTTTGATATGGGGGCCTAGCTCAGCTGGGATGCTATTGTAATGATTTCATAAAAATAATTTGGAAACAAACTAGAATGTTAAAAGAGGGGCTAAAAAGAAAGAGAAAAGAGGTGCTTATAAATAATAAGGTTTGGCAGTTAGTAACTTTTGGGGATAAAGGAAGCAAAGATGATCAAAGATGATCATATTCTTGAGCCTAAATGACTGATAAACTGGTAGAGTCTTAACCAACTTAAGATTTGGGAGAAAAAATTCTCACCCAGGGAAATTGTTTCTAACCTAGATTTTGTTATTTATTTTCACTATTTTACCCTTAGTTCAAATTTGTAATAATCTTTTTCTCCAACTCTCCTTTCTCATCATTGCTGTGTAAGAGCATTCCCAGTAGAAGCTAGCTCTGTTAGGGAAGAAAGAATCAAGACTCAGGTAGAATAGTTAAGTTGTGTCTCTCTCAGTGCACTCAGTATCCAGAGAGCACAATGGAAGATTTTCTGTTCTTCAGAAACCTGACAGCTTTGGTGTAAGGAATGATAGTAGCTAGGAGAATGACAGGTCTGGGATTTGGGAAGCCTAAGTCCACACAGCTTTTAAAGGAGGAACTATTCTGTATGCTCATTTCCATCACTATTCTTTCTTTTTCTGTGGATGTCTTTTCTGTCACTGACATAAGCAATGGCTTATTCCATTTTCTCAATAAATTATTTGTTTAACTGAGTATTCACAGGTATATAGCAAAGAACTGGAAATAGAACTGCCTTATGATCCAGCAATCCCACTGCTGGGCATACACACTGAGGAAACCAGAATTGAAAGAGACACATGTACCCCAGTGTTCATCGCAGCACTGTTTATAATAGCCAGGACATGGAAGTAACCTAGATGTCCGTCAGCAGATGAATGGATAAGAAAGCTGTGGTACATATACACAATGGAGTATTACTCAGCCATTAAAAAGAATACATTTGAATCAGTTCTAATGAGGTGGATGAAACTGGATCCTATTATACAGAGTGAAGTAAGCCAGAAAGAAAAACACCAATACAGTATACTAACACATATATATGGAATTTAGAAAGATGGTAACAATAACCCTGTATATGAGATAGCAAAAGAGACACTGATGTATAGAACAGTCTTTTGGACTCTGTGGGAAAGGGAGAGGGTGGGTTGATTTGGGAGAATGGCATTGAAATACGTATAATATCATATATGAAACGAGTCACCAGTCCAGATTTGATGCACGACACTGGATGCTTGGGGCTGGTGCACTGGGACGACCCAGAGGGATGGTATGGGGAGAGAGGAGGGAGGAGGGTTCAGGATGGGGAACACATGTATACCTGTGGTGGATTCATTTTGATATTTGGCAAAACCAATACAATATAGTAAAGTTTAAAAATAAAAAAAAGAAAAAAAAGAAAAGAACATATAGGTGCTCCAGGATTAGTACTCCTACGACATTTACTTGTCCTGGTATTGAGGTAGTAACTCCAACTGCTTATTTTAATTTTTGAGACAGTTTGCTTGGATAACAGTTCAGGCATTGCTGGGTTTGCCTATCTGTATGAATCCTTATTGAATGGATCTGTTTTGCATAACCTCTTTAGTACAGGCTTTCTTTTAATATTTTTTGGTAATATTTTATCTAGAAATATATCCAAAAGCATAGATAGCTCTTTAAGCTTGTTTATGTTGTTTCCTGCAGTGAAATCACTTTGACAAAGGTTTTGCCTTTTGTTTTGTTTTTTTTTTGGCCACACCATTTGGTTTCTAGGATCTTAGTTCTGTGACCAGGCACTGAACCCAGGCCCTCAGCAGTGAAAGCAAGGAGTTCTTACCACTGAACTGCCAGGGAATTCCTGACAAATTATAAATTTAAGACAAATTTAAACTTTGTCTTAAATTTATACTTTTCTGGCCTTGATAGCTTCCTGGATAGCACTAATAAAAAACAGAAGTAACAGTACCTTATATTTCTAGAGTGTTTGAAAATTTACAAGGCACGTTTGCATGTATTTCTAACCACTTACTTTATCACCCAGTGAGTGGCTAGTTATTACTTTCATTTTTCAGATGAAGCAATGTAAGCTTAAGGACATAAGTAGTGATACAGTCAGGACTTCAAATCAGGTCTTCTAAAGTTAGATTCGGTGCCTGTGATGGTTAATTTTATGTGTCAACTTGACTGAACCACAGGATGGCCAGATATCTGGTTAAACATTGTTTTTGGCTGTGTCTGTGAGAGTGTTTCTGGAAGAGATTAGCATTTAGACTGATGGACTGAATAAAACAGAGTGCCCTCCCTTAATGTGGGTGGACATCATGCAACCCATCAAGGGTCTGAGTAGAAGAAAATGGAGCAATGGCAAATTCTGTCTCTCTGCCTGACTGTTAAAGCTGAGCCATCAATCTTCTCCTGCCCTCTGAAACTTAGATCATCATCACTCCTGGTTCATAGGCCTTTAGACTCAGGTTGGAATTTATACCAATAGACTTCTTGGGTCCCCAGTGTGTGAACTGCAAATGGTATGACTTTTCAACCTCTCTAAACACATGAGCCTATTCCTTATCTCACTGTTTTACTGTGCCAACTAAAAATTGGCACCTGCCATCTTCCTCTACAAGAATTAAATCATTAGCTGCAGCAGCTGCTGACTTTCAACACATCCTGAATGGAGTTTAGGGTGGAAATAAGGAATGAGGCACTCTGTTCTCTGGGTGCTGACAGATAGTTAGATATTTTCAGCAGATTTTATGAGCCCAAATTCTTGTATCTCTTCACATCTAGAAAAGCACTAAACCTTCCCAAGACTAGCAACAACTTTCTGCAAAAATGTGTGCCTGATTGCATATATTCCCCTTCACCAAAATCATGTACATACTGACCTTTCCCCCCTACTTCTTTGGATTAGTTCTTCCGAGCTATCTGAAACACTCTCTCCTAGACTTTATTCCTCATTTTGCCCCAAATAAAACTCAACTCACAACTCTCACACTGTGTACTTTTTTTCAGTCGACTATTGCTTTGGTTGGAAAGCCCTGACTAGTACAATATCCTTTATGCATTGCCTCTGCTCTTATCACTTTTTGCATCTAGCTATAAAATTTCCTGTTATTGTCAACTGTTAATCTGGAACTATATTCTTGCCAAGTGAGAACTGCCTGTAACATGTGCTTTAGCATTAGACACCATCAGCAATTCTCATAATTACCAGGTTAATTTAATACTTGGAGCCAACCTATATTCAGGAGTTAATGTTATGGCATAAGATTTACTTTTATTTACTTATTTTGTTTGTTTGGTTTAAGCACTATCACCAGCCTGGGTGAACAGAATTCAGTGACCAGCCAGTGAACTTTTATAATAGGAGTGTTTTACATTTGACTTCTTTGTGGCACTAGTGAAAGCTATGAACTTCAGCCTGATCATATTGTTAAAAAGTTGGTTTTCACAGTCTAAGAACGGAGTCAATGCAAATATAATACTTTTCTTGCAAGAAATAAAATTATTTTCCTATATATGTTACATAGATCATCAGTATATGTTACATAGATCATCAGAAAATCAGTAGATTTTCAAGAGATTGGTCATTGGTAAATGTATTAAATAAAATAATCCAGAACAAAGCAAAGAAAGAAAAGGCAACTCTTCTAAAATTTAACATGAAACATCACTGGGCACAGATAAAAGACTGAATGCAGGTGAAAACAGATGTAATGTTTGTTGATTTATTAGCAGCATGCAACTCGACCATGCAGTGGAGTCTACTGACTGAAATCAATGTGATGGAAAACACAACTCTCTTGAGTGCTGTTCTTCTAGGCTCTTCTAGTGAAAAGGTATTTTTAGTCAACACTATGAAACTCAGAGAACTGTGAAAGGCAATGAGGTATTCTTCACAGAGCAGTGTACCATGTCCATTCTATCACTGAAAGAATAATGACATGAGTTAGAAAAGCTCAACACATATACATTTAAATTCCTGAAAAATGATGGGGGTATACAGTTATTTAATTATTTGGATGCTAATCAGTGAGTATCTCCATATCCAAGCAGATTTATGAACATAGCTAAACTTCCCAGCCTATATGGGGATTAGAGAATGACCCAGAAAACATGAACAAAGTTCAAGAAAGGGATTTATTAACCAGGTTCCAGGATGACAAAGAGTGGTCAGTACTTACTCAGGACTATGAGAATGCTCTGAGCCAAAGGGATTGGCAAATATGAACTTTAATTCTGTAGAAGTCAGAGGAAAGAAAGGACTTTTGATTTGCAGAGCCAAAAAATTTTTAGCTAAAAAAATCATATAGGATAAGAACAAAAGCCATTTGAGGATTGATAGATGAAAACTTATAGTGTTCCACCAGATCTGTGGTCTCTGAAGGAGAAGATTTAACTCCGGGACCAAAGATAGTCTCAGTCACTCAGAGCTTTGTGTAATAGAGATTTTATTAAAGTGATAGTGACAGAAAAAACTTCTGACATAGACATCAGAAAGGAATAGAATGATTACCTACCTTGCTAGTTTTAAGTAGGGCATTATATTCTTTTCTGCTAGCTGTTGAGAATAGAAAAAATTATTCAAAGCTGTGAAGATTTTTCCCAGACACTTTCCATAACATACATCCTGGGATGACATCAGCACAAGATTATTCAGAAGGAACAGGTTAACCCAGAGCTCAAGGCTGTGGGAAGTTTTACCCAGACCTTCTATCATAACATACATTCTGAGCTCAAAAGAAGCATGTCCTTGAACAGGAGATACTGCTGCCTATGAGGCCTATGTGTCTAAAGCAAAAGAATGTGAAAAAGAGAATGTTCACATCCTCCTTAAAGGGGCCTTAGGCTTGGACTCCTTATCAACCTGCCCAAGTTAACTCTCTCAGAGTGAACAGGTGGTTCCTTGACAATTTCCTCATTTGGCCTTGCTAGGAGATAAGATGACTGAGGCTTTTCTTTATGGAACAGTGGATACATGATGAGTGAAAAGGGTCAAGCTAGCTAAAAGGACACAGAGCTGAACAGATTATTATAGATTATTTCTCCTTACAATGGACTTTACCAAGTATTCTGTTTTAGCCACGATGTAAAATATGTAACAGCAAAAACGTTACAAATGTTGTCAATTGTCTAGATTTTCCAAAGGATTCTAAACAATGTTTGTCTAATTTTCAAAAACTGAACTTCATTGTACCTCAGAAGCTAGCACAATATTGTGAAACAATACCCCAGTAACAAACAAACAAAAAACATAACTAGAGAATTTTGAAATTCAGTTAGTAATACAAAGTTACAGACTCAGAATGAGAGGAAAAAAATATCAAGGTTATTTCACTGCTCTTCATACGGAGATCCTTTCTGTAGTGTGCAGGTTGAATGACACTCTACTCTGATGCTCTGTTGACAGTTCAGTTCAGTTCAGTCGTTCAGTCGTGTCCAACTCTTTGCGACCCCATGAACCGCAGCACGCCACGTCTCTTTGTCCATCACCAACTACCAGAGTCCACCCAAACCCATGTCCATTGAGTCAGTGATGCCATCCAACCATCTCATCCTCTGTCATCCCCTTCTCCTCCTGCCCCCAATCCCTCCCAGCATCAGAGTCTTTTCCAATGAGTCAGCTCTTTGCATTAGGTGGCCAAAGTATTGGAGTTTCAGCTTCAGCATCAGTCCTTCCAATGAGTATTCAGGACTGATTTCCTTTAGAATGGACTGGTTTGATCTCTTTGCAGTCCAAGGAACTCTCAAGAGTCTTCTCCAACAACATAGTTCAAAAGCATCAATTCTTCAGTGCTAAGCTTTCTTTATAGTCCAACTCTCACATCCATACATGACCACTGGAAAAACCATAGCTTTGACTAGATGGACCTTTGTCGGCAAAGTAATGTCTGCTTTTTAATATGCTATCTAGGTTGGTCATAGCTTTTCTTCCAAGGAGCAAGCGTCTTAATTTCATGGCTGCAGTCACCATCTGCAGTGATTTTGGAGCTCCCCCCCAAAATAAAATCTCTCACTGTTGCTCTCTTTGTTGCTTGTCCATTTCAAATATAGCAGTGTGTACACGTCAATCCCAGCAAATATGCCAGCAAATTTGGAAAACCAGCAGTGGCCACAGGACTGGAAAAGGTCAGTTTCCATTCCAATCCCAATGAAAGACAATGCCAAAGAATGCTTAAACTACCGCACAATGCACTCATCTCACACTAGTAAAGTAATGCTCAAAATTCTGCAAGCCAGGCTTTAGCAGTACATGAACTGTGAACTTCCAGATGTTCGAACTGGTTTTAGAAAAGGCAGAGGAACCAGAGATCAAATTGCCAACATCCACTGGATCATCGAAAAAGCAAGAGAGTTCCAGAAAAACATCTATTTCTGCTTTATTGACTATGCCAAAGCCTTTGACTGTGTGGACCACAATAAACTGTAGAAAATTCTTCATGAGATGGGAATACCAGACCACCTGACCTGCCCCTTGAG
>NW_011494843.1:1751438-1751995 GCF_000754665.1 Bison bison bison | reverse complement strand
AGAAACCTATATGCAGATCAGGAAGCAACAGTTAGAACTGGACACGGAACAACAGACTGGTTCCAAATAGGAAAAGGAGTACGTCAAGGTTGTATATTGTCACCCTGCTTATTTAACTTATATGCAGAGTACATCATGAGAAACATTGGGCTGGAAGAAGCACAAGCTGGAATCAAGATTGCCGGGAGAAATATCAATAACCTCAGATATGCAGATGACACCACCCTTATGGCAGAAGAGAACGTAAAAAGTGTGTTGATGAAAGTGAAAGAGGAGAGTGAAAAAGTTAAAGCTCAACATTCAGAAAACTAAGATCATGGCATCTGGTCCCATTACTTCATGGCAAATAGACGGGGAAACAGTGGAAACAGTGTCAGACTTTATTTTTGGGGGCTCCAGAATCACTGCAGATGGTGATTGCAGCCATGAAATTAAGACACTTACTCCTTGGAAGGAAAGTTATGACCAACCTAGATAACATATTGAAAAGCAGAGATATTACTTTGCCAACAAAGGTCCATCTAGTCAAGGCTATTGTTTTTCCAGTGGTCATGTAT
>NW_011494843.1:1725781-1751338 GCF_000754665.1 Bison bison bison | reverse complement strand
TACTTTGCCAACAAAGGTCCATCTAGTCAAGGCTATTGTTTTTCCAGTGGTCATGTATGAATGTGAGAGTTGGACTGTGAAGAAAGCTGAGCACCGAAGAATAGATGCTTTTGAACTGTGGTGTTGGAGAAGACTCTTGAGAGTCCCTTGGACTGTAAGGAGATCCAACCAGTCCATTCTGAAGGAGATCAGTCCTGGGTGTTCATTGGAAGGACTGATGCTGAAGCTGACACTCCAATACTTTGGCCACCCCATGCAATGAGTTGACTCACTGGAAGGGACCCTGATGCTGGGAGGGATTGGGACAGGAGGAGAAGGAGATGACAGAGTATGAGATGGCTGGATGGCATCACTGCCTCTGTGGACATGGGTTTGAGTGAACTCCTGGAGTTGGTGATGGACAGGCCTGCGTGCAGCAATTTATTGTGTCACCAAGAGTTGGACACGACTGAGCAACTGAACTATCTGAACTAACACGTCAATCCCATGCTCCCTAACTGTTCCTCCCCCTTCCCCCCATGTAACCGTAAGTTTGTTTTCTAAATCTGTGAGTCTGTTTCTTTTTTAAAATATGCTCATTTGTAATTTTTTTTTTAGATTCCACATATAAGTGACATCATAAGATATTTCTATTTCAATGTCTAACATGTCAGTTAGCATATATTTTCATTTTAATAGGAAATTTCTGAAAGTGGAAAAGGCTTTCTGACCAACTCATGAAGTGTATGAATCCCAGTTTTTTTTTTAATTCTTTCAATAATTCAACAAACAGACACTGAGCAATGTACTGTATCAGGTATCATGATGAGCATTGGGAGATATAATATCATTAAGATTACATGAAACTTACTGTTTGTGGGCACTGAGGCACTGTAAAGGGAGCCAGGAGAATATCTGAATTTCTAAATCCTATGTGCAGTATGTATCACCAATAATCTTCAAGAGAAATGGACAGCATTTTTTTCTGTATTTCTACCTGATTCATATTCCTTGAACATGTAACTGTAGATTTTTAATTCTAGATATGTTCCTTCATGTAGGTACAAAAATCTAAGTAAAACCAGAAATCTCAACTCTAAATAATTAGTCTTAGACATAAAAATAGAATTAAATCTTATCCACTTTTTGCCAGGTTTTATGAAAAAAGATTTTCTTTTTTTACTGTCCTACTGAAGTACCTCACAGTTACGTACACAATGTACAATTAAAAACAACTGTAGTTAAACAGGATATGAAAATGTTCAGAAGCTCCTTCTTTTAGCTAAAAACAAAAATAACTCTTATGTAAAATACTTGCTTTTAAATTAGGACCAGATTTCATATTATTTTGGATGATTCTAAATTCGCAGTCTTAAGTAAATTTTGAAAACTTATATCCCTTCTCAGAAACTTCTCCTGACCTCTAAAATTTCTCATCATAAGTATAAATAGTTGTAAAATATATAGCTTACCAAAAAGTGTGAACATTGATGTAAAAATTTCATCATTCTTTGAAATGTATCCATTTTGATTTTGATTCCCACCACAATCCATATAAAGATACTTGAACAAACTAATTTTAACAGTTAGAAATTCTTCATTTATTTTTCTTTGAAATTCTATTTCCGTATCACAATCCTATTTTCATAAATTCTTTCCATATGAATGTCTTTTAGTGATCATTTTTTTCTTGAAAAGTAATTAAAAATTTGTAACCATGTGACCATGTTAAAATTTCTTCTGAATTGGATTTTCATCACACTTTTTAATATAAAATTAACCTAAACAGCATAAATAAATGTTCCTTTAGGTAATAAACATAAAAATGAAGTTTATTAGAAGTGTGTCCATTATTCAGATGGAAGGGTTATTTTTTGTTCTAAATAAATATATGTGAGTGAATTCAAATTATGTTAGGATGAGACAAAGCTCAGTATCTATCTCCTTTATTTTTGTTTTTTTAAGGGTATAAGATCTGAGAAATCATATACCCATGAATAAGTAGGTAAGAGTGGAATTTTGTTTTAGCAATGTCACTTAAACGTTTGAACTCCAAGTTATATGCCAAAATCATATAGTTATCTATCATCAAAAATTATCTTTAATGATCTTCCAGATGTCATTTTAATTAGGTCTCCCTTCAGTTTTTTTTTAAGGCAAAGATTTAAAACCAGTTTCAGATTTTATGATTCAGTTATTAGTCATTTATTTTTTGAACACTAACACTAATATTTTGAATTGTCCTATTGTTTTGAAATCTGGAGATTTTTGCACTCAGGATCAAGGTACCATTGTAAGATGGTAAAATGAATGATAGCTTCAGCCTCTCTTTTTTGAAACAACTGGCATGAATATTCTCAGGCAATCGAATTTTGGAAAGAGTATATGTGAAGCATAGGATCTAGAAATTATTTCCTTAAAATTATTTTCCCCAAAGCACACATATCCCAATTTGAAATCTGCTGGTCTAAGCATGTCTCCTTTTAAAGATAGTTGCTGGTTATTTAACATGATGTGAATGTAGATCTGTCTATGCTGGATCAAACAGACCTTGGCTGGATTGTGTATTCCAGAATAGCTACAAAAAGATCCCCTGTCCCTCATGTTCTTCTTACGTTGTGACATTGACACCCCTGCCTTTGAAAAGTGGCGATCTATTTTCCCTTCTTCTGGATTTTAGGAGAATTGTGACTATGGGGGAATAATGTTATGTGATTTCTGAGGCTGGGTCATAAAAGGTGATAATGCTTCTGCCTGTCCACTCAGGATGCTAACTCTTAATACCCTACTTTTATGTTGTGGGGAGGCCAGAACACATGGAACGGCTGTGAATAGGTGTTTCAGCTGACAGCCTCATTTGAGGTCCCAGACAATGGCCAGAATCAGCTGCCACTGTGTTTTGTGAGGAAGCCTTTGAAATTATTCTAGCTTCAGCCACCCTAGTCACCTGCATGTGACTGCAGGAGAGACACTGAGCAGGAACCCCAGAACTCAGAGAGAGAATCTTAAAATTATTGCTTTAAGTCTCTGTGTGTTAAGAAAATTAATTATGTAGTAATAAAAATCAGAACAAGACCTAACAGAATACCTTAGTAACCAAAATAAATTGACATCCACTCAAATCAGAATGTTTACTTTTACTTGATTTGGGCTAATATCTTTGCATGTTATGAAAATCATAAAGTACATTAGTAGTGCATAAAGATTGCAAGGAATATATTAAATGGGTAATGTTTAATTTCATTAAAGGAAATATAGCTTGATTTTCATGTGTTCCAATTTATTATTGATTAGAGTACTGCATATATATGAAATTACCCCAAATCTTTATAGTTTATTTTATTTACTCTTTAGAATTTAATTATTATTCTCAAAGTAATACTTACCCTTACATTTAAAAGCCAAGTAGTACTACAAGTCTAAAAGCAAACAAATAAATATAAGCAAACCCCTTCTCATTTTCTTCAAGCAGACACTTTCAATTTCTTTTGGCTGTTTGATCTGGTATTTACCTCTCAATTTCTTATTCTGTACTTTATTGCTAGTTCTGTGTATTTTTGTTTTAAATTTTTGACAGTATCTGTTAGCTTCCTTCTATAAAAGTTTAGCATTATATCTTTTACACTGTTTCTTCAACCCTAATTTTGATGCATGTACCTATTTTCCTCCTATTCTCCCACTATAGTTATTTCATGGTTTTCTGATACATTCATACTTACAGTTTAAATTTGTGTTATATTATGATTGCATTTCTTCTTGCCTTTTCACAAGTTTTTTTTTTTTAATGTCATTTGGTCTGTTACTTAGATCACTATGACTACGTTAGACCCAAACTTTCTCATAGAACTATAAAACAGCTTTTAGTGAAGCTCATGCCTCGCCCCCTCTTCCTGGAGCCCACTACCCTCCTATACAAATCTGGATTCATTGCTCTCTAGGCCAGACATCTTAACTGACATTCTAGGCTATCACTGCTGGGAATTTTCTTTCTTTTCTTTCATTTTTCTTTTCCCTAAATTGAATTCCTTGTTTCTTGAGTTTTGTATCTTCTGGTTACTTGGTATATTTCTGTCTTTTTTATCTTTTAATTAATTTATTTTTTATTGAAGGATAATTGCTTTACAGAATTTAGTTGTTTTCTGTCAAACCTCAACATGAATCAGCCATAGGTATACATATATCAATAACCTCAGATACGCAGATGACACCACCCTTATGGCAGAAAGTGAAGAACTAAAGAGCCTCTTGATTAAGGTGAAAGAGGACAGTGAAAAATTTGGCTTAAAGCTCAACATTCAGAAAACAAAGATCATGGCGTCCAGTCCCATTACTTCATGGCAAATAGATGGGGAACCAGTGGAAACAGTGGCTGACTTTATTTTCTTTGGGCTCTAAAATCACTGCAGTTGGTGCTTGCAGCCATGAAATTAAAAGACATTTACTCCTTGGAAGGAAAGTTATGACCAACTAGACAGCATATTAAAAAGCAGAGACATTACTTTGCCATCAAAGGTCCGTCTAGTCAAGGCTATGGTTTTTCCAGAGGTCATGTATGGATGTGAGATTTGGACTATAAAGAAAGCTGAGTGCTGAAGAATTGATGCTTTTGAACTGTGGTGTTGGAGAAGACTCTTGAGAGTCTGTTGGACTGCAAGGAGATCCAACCAGTCCATTCTAAAGAAGATCAGTCCTGGGTGTTCGTTGGAAGGACTGATGTTGAAGCAGAAATTCCAATACTTTGGCCACCTGATGCAAAGAGCTGACTCATTTGAAAAGACCCTGATGCTGGGAAAGATTGAGGGCAGGAGGAGAAGGGGACGACAGGGGATAAGATGGTTGGATGGCATCACCAACTCAATGGGCATGAGTTTGGGTAAACTCCGGGAGTTGGTGATAGACCGGGAGGCCTGGCATGCTGCAGTTAATGGGTTGCAAAGAGTCAGACATGACTGAGCAACTGAACTGAACTGAACTAATACATATACCCCTCCCTTTTGAACCTCCCTCACATCTCCCTCCCCATCCCACCTAGGTTGATACAGAGCCTCTGAGTTTCCTGAGCCTTACAGCAAATTCCCATTGGCTATCTATTTTACATATGGTAATGTAAGTTTCCATGTTACTCTTTCCATACATCTCAGCCTCTCCTCCCCTCTCCCCATGTCTGTAAGTCTATTCTCCATGTCTGTTTCTCCATTGCTGCCCTGTAAATAAATTCTTCAGAACCATTTTTCTAGATTCCATATATGTGTGTTAGAATACAACATTTATCTTTCTCTTTCTGACTCACTTCACTCTGTATAATAGGTTCTAGATTCACCCACCTCATCAGAACTGACTCAAATGTGTTCCGTTTTATGGCCGAGTAATATTCCATTGTGAATATATACCACAACTTCTTTATCCATTCATCTGGTGATGGGCATATAGGGTGCTTGCATGTTCTAGCTATTGTAAATAGTACTGCAATGAACAATGAGATACATGTGTCTCTTTCAATTTTGGTTTCCTCAGGTTATATGCCAAGGAGTGGGATTGCTGGGTCATATGATGGTTTTATTCCTAGTTTTTTAAGGAATCTGAATATCATCTTCCATAGTTGCTTCATCAATTTACATTCCCACCAACAGTGCAAGAGTGTTCCCTTTTCTCTACACCCTTTCCAGCACTTATTGTTTGTAGACTTTTTGATGATGACTATTCTGACTGGTATGAGGTGATATCTCATTGTGTTTTTGATTTGCATTTCTCTAATAGTAAGCGATGTTGAACATCTTTTCCTGTATTTGTTAGCAATCTGTATGTCTTTGGAGAAATGTCTGTTTAGGTCTTTTTCCCACTTTTTGATTGGGTTATTTGTTTTCCTGGTATTGAGTTGTATGAGCTGCTTGTATATTTTGGAAATTAATCCTTTGTCAGTTGTTTCATTAGCTATTATTTTCTACCATTCTGAGGTTTGTCTTTTCACCTTGCTTATAGTTTCCTCTGCTGTGCAAAAGCTTTTAAGTTTAATCAGGTCCCACTTTTTAACTTGTTTTTATTTCCATTACTCTAGGAGGTGGGTCGTAGTGGATCTTGCTTTGATTTATGTTATTGAGTGTTCTGCCTATGTTTTCCTCTTAAGGGTTTTATAGTTTCTGGTCTTACAGTTAGGTCTTTAATCCATTTTGAGTTTATCTTTGTGTATGGTGTTAGGAAGTGTTCTAATTTCATTCTTTTACATGTAGCTATCCAGCTTTCCCAGCACCATTTATAGAAGAGGCTGTCTTTGCCCCATTGTATATTTTTGCCTTCTTTGTAAAAAAATAAGGTACCCTAGGTGCATGGGTTTATTATGGGCTTTCTATCTTGTTCTGTTGGTCTGTATTTCTGGTTTTGTGCCAGTACCATACTGTCTTGATGACTGTAGCTTTGTAGTATAATCTGAAGTCAGGAAGGTTGATTCCTCCAGCTCCATTCTTCTTTCTTAAGACTGCTTTGGCTATTTGGGGTCTTTTATTGTTTCAATATGAATTGTGAAATTTTTTATTCTAGTTCTGTGAAAAATGCCTTTGGTAATTTGATAGGGATTACATTGAATCCGTAGATTATGTTTGGTAGTATAGTAATTTTCACAATATTGATTCTTCCTACCCAGGAACATGGACTATCTCTCCATCTGTTTATGTTGTCTTTGATTTCTTTCATCAGTGCCTTATAATTTTCTGTGTACAATTCTCTTGTCTCCTTAGGTAAGTTTATTTCTAGATATTTTATTCTTTTTTGTTACAATGGTAAATGGGATTGATCCCCTAATTTCTTTTTCTGATTTTTCATTGTTAGTATATAGAAACGCAAGTGATTTCTGTGTATTGATTTTGTATCCTGAAACTTTGCTAAATTCACTGATTAGCCCTAGTAATTTTCTGATACTATCTTTAGGGTTTTCTATGTACAGTGTCATGTCATCTGCAAACAGTGAGATGTTTACTTCTTCTTTCCCATCTGGATTCCTTTTGTTTCTTTTCTTTTCTGATTGCTGTAGCTAGGACTTGCAGAACTATGTTGAATAACAGTGGCAAATGTGGACACCCTTGTCTTGTTCCTGATCTTAGAGGGAATGCTTTCAGTTTTACACCTTTGAGAATAATGTTTGCTGTAGGCTTCTCATATATGGCCCTTACTCTGTTGAGGTAGGTTCCTTCTATGCCAATTTTTGAAGAGTTTTAATCATAAATGGGTGCTGAATTTTGTCAAAGGCTTTTTCTGCGTCTATTGAGATGATCCTATGGTTTTATCTTTCAATTTGTTAATAATGTGTACCACATTGATCACTCTGCATATATTGAAGAATCCTTGCACCCTGGGATAAACCCAACTTGATCATGGTGTATGAGCTTTTGATGTGTTGCTGAATTCTGTTCTTTAGAATTTTGCTGAGGATTTTTGCATCTATGTTCATCAGTGATATTGGTGTGTAGTTTTCTTTTCTTGTGTTGTCTTTGTCTGATTTTGGTATCAGGGTGATGGTGACTTCATAGAATGAGTTTGGAAGTGTTCCTTCCTCTGAAACTTTTTGTAAGAGTTTTAGAAGGATAGGCATTAGCTCTTCTCTAAATGTTTGATAGAATTCTCCTGTGAAGTCATCTGGCCTGGGCTTTTATTTTGGGGGAGATTTTTGATCACAACTTCAATTTCAGTGCTTGTAATTGGGTTGTTCATAATTTCTATTTCTTCCTGGTTCAGTCTTGGAAGACTGAACTTTTCTAAGACTCTGTCCATTTCTTCTAGGTTATCTATTTTATTGTCATATCAGTCAGTTCAATTCAGTCGCTCAATCATGTCCAACTCTTTGCGACCCCATGAATCGCAGCATGCCAGGCCTCCCTGTCAATCACCAACTCCCGGAGTCTACCCAAACTCATGTCCATCAAGTCAGTGATGCCATCCAGCCATCTCATCCTCTGTCATCCCCTTCTCTTCCTGCCCCCAATCCCTCCCAGCATCAGGGTCCCTTCCAATGAGTCAACTCTTAGAATGAGGTGGCCCAAGTATTGGAGTGTCAGCTTCAGCATCAGTCCTTCCAATGAACACCCAGGACTGATCTCCTTTAGGATGGACTGGTTGGATCTCCTTGCAGTCCAGGGGACTCTCAAGAGTCTTCTCCAACACCACAGTTCAAAAGCATCAATTCTTCAATGCTCAGCTTTCTTAATAGTCCAATTCTCACATTCATACATGACCACTGGAAAAACCATAGCGTTGACTAGACAGACCTTTGTTGGCAAAGTAATGTCTCTGCTTTTTAATATGCTGTCTAGTTGGTCATAACTTTCCTTCCAAGGAGTAAGCGTCTTTTAATTTCATGGCTGCAATTACCACCTGCAGTGATTTTGGAGCCCAAAAAAATAAAGTCTGACACCATTTCCACTCTTTTTCCCATCTATTTGTCATGAAGTGATGGGACCAGATGCCATGATTTTAGTTTTCTGAATGTTGAGCTTTAAGCCAACTTTTTCACTCTCCTCTTTCACTTCCATCAAGAGGCTGTTTAGTTCCTCTTCACTTCCTGCCATAAGGGTGGTGTCATCTGCATATATGAGGTTACTGATGTTTCTCCCAGCAGTCTTGATTCCAGCTTGTGTTTCTTCCAGTCCAGCATTTCTCATGATGTGCTCTGCATATAAGTTAAATAAGCAGGGTGGCAATATATAGCCTTGGTGTGTTCCTTTTCCTATTTGGAACCAGTCTGTTGTTCCATGTCCAGTTCTAACTGTTGCTTCCTGACCTGCATGTAGGTTTCTCAAGAGGCAGATCAGGTGGTCTGGTATTCCCATCTCTTTCAGAATTTTCGCAGTTTATTGTGATCCACACAGTCAAAGGCTTTGGCATAGTCAATAAAGCAGAAATAGATGTTTTTCTGGAACTCTCTTGCTTTTTTGATGATCCAGCGGATGTTGGCAATTTGATCTCTGGTTCCTCTGCCTTTTCTAAATCCAGCTTGAACATCTAGAAGTTCAAGGTTCACGTGCTGCTGAAGCCTGGCTTGCAGAATTTTGAGCATTACTTTACTAGCATGTGAGATGAGTGCAATTGTGCGGTAGTTTAAGCATTCTTTGGCATTGCCTTTCTTTGGGATCAGAATCAAAAGTGACCTTTTCCAGTCCTGTGGCCACTGCTGAGTTTTCCAAATTTGCTGGCATATTGAGAGCAGCGCTTTCACAGCATCATCTTTCAGGATTTGAAATAGCTTAACTGGAATTCCATCACCTCCACTAGCTTTGTTTGTAGTGATGCTTCCTAAGGCCCACTTGACTTCATATTCCAGGGTGTCAGGCTATAGGTGAGTGATCACAGTATTGTGATTATCTTGGTCTTAAGGTCTTTTTTGTACAGTTCTGTGTATTTTTGCCACCTAGTCTTTCATAATAGTCTCTTATAATCCTTTGTATTTCAGCATTGTCTATTGTAACTTCCTCTTTTTCATTTCCAATTTTATTGATTGATGGAGTCTGGCTAAAGGTTTGTCAATTTTATCTCTCAAAGAACCAGCCTTTAGTTTTATTAATCTTTACTATTGTTTCTTTCACATCTTTTTTCATTTATTTCTGCTTGGATCTTTATGATATCTTTCCTTCCAGTAATTTTGGGGGGTTTTTTGTTCTTCTTTTTCCAGTTGTTTTAGGTTTAAAGTTATGTTGTCTGTTCGATGTTTTTCTTGTTTTATGAGGCAGGATTGTATTGCTATAAACTTTCCTCTTAGAACTGCTTTTGCTGCATCCCATAAGTTTCGAGTTGTCATGTTTTCATTGTCATTTGTTTTTAGAAATTTTTTGATTTCCCTTTTTATTTCTTCAGTAACCTGTTGGTTATTTAGAAATGTGTTGTTTAATCTCCATGCCTTTGTTTTTCTTATAGTTTTTTTCTTGTAACTGATATCTAGTCTCATAGCATTGTGGTCAGAGAAGATGCTTGATATGATTTCAATTTTATTAAATTTACTGTGGTTTGATTTGTGACCCAAGACATGGTCTATCCTGGAGAATGTTCCATGTACACCTGAAAAAAAGGTGTATTCTTCTGCATTTGGATGGAATCTCCTGAAGATATCAATTAGATCCATCTCAGTTAATGTATCATTTAAGACTTGTGTTTCCTTATTAATTTTCTGTTTTGATGATCTGTCCATTGGTGTGAGTGGGGTGTTAAAGTCTCCTATTATTGTGTTATTGTCAATTTCTCCTTTTATGTCTGTCAGTGTTTGTCTTATGTATTGAGGTGCTCCTGTGTTGGGTGTATAGATATTTACAATTGTTATGTCTTCCTCTTGGATTGATCCCTTGATCATTATGTAGTGTCCTTCCTTATCTCTTGTAATATTCTTTATTTTAAGGTCTATTTTGTCTGATATGAGGATGGCTACTCCAGGTTTTATTTTGATTCTCATTTGCATGGAATATATTTTTTCCATCCTCTCACTTTCAGTCTATATGTGTCTTTAGGTCTGAAGTGGTTTCTTGTAGACAGCATATATATGGGTCTTGTTTTTGTATCCATTCTGCCTGTCTGTGTCTTTTGGTTGGAGCATTTAATCTATTTACATTTAAAGTAATTATTGACATGTATGTTCCTATTGCCATTTTCTTAATTTTTTGGGGTTGATTTTGTAGATCTTTTTTCTTCTCTTGTATTTCTTAACTCTATAAGTCCCATTAACATTTGTTGTAAAGCTAGTTTGGTGGTACTGAATTCTCTTAACTTTTGCTTGTCTGAAAAGCTTTTAACTTCTCCATCAATTTTGAATGAGATCTTTGCTAGGTACAGTAATCATGATTGTAGATTTTTCCTTCAGTCAGCAGTATTGCCTTGCTTCCATGGCTGCCTGGCTTTCCTTTACCAGCATTTCCCACCATGATCCCCACCCTCACATCCCCTCAATCCGTCCCTCCAATGTCAACAGCAGCCCTCACCCTGGGATTACTCCACAATCCCTAAACTCCAGCTTCCAGCTGCTGCACCTTCCAGGGGACCAGCATTCCTGTCTGGGGTATGTATGTCTGTGGCAAACTGTCTGATTCTCATTCTATTTAGGCTGCCACAGATCAACTGTTTCACTCTAAGCCTTAAATGTTTCTTCTCTGACTCAGATACTTGCTGCGATGTGGGCATCGGAGCCATGCTTCAGTTCCCAAACCCACCAAGAGAAGATCCAGTCCTATTAACACTCCTGTTTTTTCCCCCTAGTTCCTTCATCCTCCTGAGTTTTGCATGGTTCTATATATTATTTTCCACTGGTCAGGTACTTCTGTCTGCTCTCAGCTGATGTTCTGCATGCACTTCTGTGTCTGAAGGTATATTCCTAATGTATCCGTGCAAAGAGATGTACTCCACGTCCACCTACTCCTCTGCCATCTTGTTCTCTATTTCTTAGTCTTGACGAAGCACATTTTTTGGATTTTTTTAAAACTAAGACTGCATATAAGATAAAGTTTTAAAGATATTGCATGCCAAGAATATTTTAATGCTATCTTTGCATTTGATTGAAGTATAGCTGAGGATAGAGGTTTAGGTTACAGATAACTTTCCCTAAAATTTTTAGAAAACATTGCTTTGTTGATTTCTATTGATTTGTTATAATTTTTAAGTCTGAAGCTACTTGGATTTCTGATTTTTAAAAATACATTCCTGACCCTTTTAGATGATTTGCTGTTTAAATCTTTTGCTTCACCTTTTTGAGCTCTGCTAATCAGATTTCTCTAGCCTTTCCATCTTACAAAATTGTATTTTTGTAGACAAAATTGTAGACAAAATTTAGTAGACAAAGTTGTCTTGTCTACTGTCCCTCCTGTCTCATTCCCTCTTCAATATTATTTGTTCTTGTGATTTTATACATTGGTTTTTTAATTTACTCTTATTCTAGTGGTATTTTGGGATTGAATGTATATATTTAATCCATCAAGTTTAACCTTAATTCTGTAACTTATTAACATTTTCACTTCAGAGATTTACTAATTTTGCTCTCTGTAAGTTATTTTTAAATTGTACAATTTTACATCATTTATCAAATATGCATATACCTATACATGAAAATTAACTGTATGCATATGTACATATGGGAATTCCAGGTGCTAGTGGTAAAAGAACCTGCCTGCCAATGTGGGAGGTGAACGAGATGTGGGTTCGATCCCTGGTTTGGAAAGATCCCCTTGAGGAGGGCATGGCAATCCACTCCAGTATTCTTGCCAGAGAATCCCATGAACAGAGAAGTCTGGTGGTCTGTAGTCTGTTTGGCCTCAAAGAGGTGGATGACTGAAGTGACTTAGCATGCATGCATATATGTGTGCATGTGTGTGTTTGTGTGTGTGTGTCTGTGTACATATCTTTGCTGTTTTCCCTTGAGTCATTAGTGCTAAAAGAGATAAGAAGGTATATTATTAAGTTTTTATCTGGGAAAACTAGGGAAATATGTAAGGAACTGGCAATGAAATTGGAAAGACTGAAGGAGTAAAGAGGGGAAAGTGAGGTTACCAACCTATCACTTACCTACTGGAGGGATAGCAGAGGAAATGGGGTTACCCAGAGCCCAAGATTTTCATGCTGAGGAGACTGTTGAGGTTCTACTGTTGCTTTGCTGCAGCCATAACTATCACTAACCTTTGCAGGCAGCTAGACTTTCACTTTTCACTTTCATGGATTGGAGAAGGAAATGGCAACCCACTGCAGTGTTCTTGCCCGGAGAATCCCAGGGATGGGGGAGCCTGGTGGGCTGCCATCTATGGGGTCACATAGAGTCGGACATGACTGAAGTGACTTAGCAGTAGCAGCAGTAGGAGTCTATAAAGAAGACTGAGTGCCAAAGAATTGATGCTTTCAAATTTGTGACGCTGGAGAAGACTCTTGAGAGTCCCTTGCACAGCAAGTAGATCAAATCAGTCAATCCTAAAGGAAATCAACCCTGAATATTCACTGGAATGACTGAAGCTGAAGCTCCAATATTTTAACCATCTGATGTGAAGACTGTGATGCTGGGAAAGATTGAAGGTGGAAGGAGAAGGGGATGACAGAGGATGAGATGGTGGATGGCATCACCGACTCAATGGACATGAGTTTGAGTAAACTCCAGGAGTTGGTGATGGACAGGGAGTCCTGGCGTTCTGCAGTCCATGGGGTTGCAAAGAATCAGACACGAATGAGTGACTGAACCGAACTGAACTGAGTGAAGGACACAGAAGCCTGGCATGCATAGTGTCCATGGGGTCACAGAGTCGGATACAACTTAGTGACTGAACTCAACAAGGAGCCCATATCCCCACTGATGTTGCAGGAATCTGGGAGCCACAGCCTCCTGCTTCAGAGGCTGCAGTTGCTGGAACTGGAGCCAGAAGCATCATACTGCTGAGGTTGATGGGGCACCACCTCTGCTACTGCTGTGGAAATCTACTGCCTAAGCAGGACCCCAGGGCCTGCACATGCCCTGCTCTACTCGCTAATGCAGGGAAAAAAAAAAACAACAGATTTTTCTCTCCCTTTTGCCTTTCAGTCCCCCAACAGTGCCTTTCATTGGCAGAATCTCACTGGAAAGCATCTGGCAAGGAAGTCTGTGAGATATAGCATAAAGGCTCCCAGCCATCCTGTGATAGAGGAGATTCTAGAAGCCTAGAAATAATGCTGAGAGCCAAATGATGAATAGCCAGCCCAAAGGGCTTAAAGGGAAACTCAGTAACTGCCTTGTGAATATTATCATTTCTCTGGGTAGGCATATCTATCTGGCACATCCTCTCAGTGTGATATACATCTATAAATATATTGTATATACATATTTTTAATAGGGGCCTTTGAGAATACAATCAGAACTGCTTGTAGCAAAGAGATTTGATAATTTTCCAACTGTGAAGAAAACTTTAATGATTATGATATTTCATTGATTATTTTGGCATTTTCAGAGTTTATCTTGTATATTGCTATTTTTGCTGACATTTTAAAGAATTTGGAGCTCATATACAAATTTAATAGGTTGTTAAGAGATTTTTCCTGTTGTCTCAGATTTTCAGTTAAGGCCAAAAACTGAGAACAAGAGATGTTAAATTCTTCATAGTCTAAAGACTGCTGCGAAAACAGCCAAAATTAAGTTCAGAAATGATTTCCAGGGCCAGCTAAGGCAGAGCAGGACTATTTCCACCAGGCTATGCCTTTCCTCCCACTTTTCTTCTACTTCTGATGCACCTGACTAGAAAAAACAACTAGCTATTCCCTGCTTCCCAACCCTGGCTTTAGCTTGTCTAGTAAAGTGAATATGATCTTTCAGGTGGATCTGGCTATTTTTGTTGCTGAAATTGAAGATGAAGAAACTTCCATTCAACTTGTCAACATGTAATTGTGGAAAATAGAAGGATGTCTGTCTCTCAGGTTCCTGTGGTCCTCTTGTCAGAGATATGAGGAGTTCAATTCTGCTCTCCAAATATTCACTCATGTTTTGAAAAGTCAAGTGGAGGACATAATCATCATAGAATACAATATTTGCTTGTTCTTATGCCTTGTAGGCAGAGCTATTCAGAATAAAGGAATGAATGCTATTAACAGTTGATGTCAATATAATACTTGGATGGCATTTGGCAAGAGGAGTCATGAGTGTCTAAATCCTTCTCAGTCTTGGTCATTCTTCCCTGAAAAATCCTCAGAGAAAGTGTGTGTACAGGATATATTGACCAGCAGAGCACAGTGACATCAATTTGCAACAACTTCTGTAACTTCACTCCCAAACTCAAAGCCAAGCAAGTGAGAACTAACCAGAACTCCATAATAGTTCCTTCATCTATATATACTGAAATGGCTTCAGTAGCATGGAAGTAAAGAAGGTTGAAAGTCTCGTTCTGACCGTTTCTATAACAATGTCCAGTTTACCTTTGGATATTACTTTCTCACGTGGTAAGATAGTAAGATCCAAGTGTGCCAAGGCGCAAGACATAAGGACAGCTGAAGACAGAGTCTGTCCCAGTGTCTTAATGTGCCCTCCCTGGGCCCTCTTGGGTTGTCAATAAGCCTACTGATTCAGTTGCTTTGTGGAACAGAAAGAGCAAATGAGGAGAAAAAGAAAGAGCAGGGAGAAAAGAGAAAGAGAGGAGCAGGCTTTCCTTGAAGAGAACAGGTCCTAAGCTTAGCCTTACTTCATCAAGTAAGAGAGTGCAGAAAGGCAAAAATGGAAGGAAGAGTTAGCCATCGTTTTCTTCCTTTATTACCATCATAACATCTTAGGAGGAAGAGAACTGGCAGGGTAAGACTTCACACAGTGTGGAACCTTGACCTCTAAGGTCAAGTGTTGAGGTCAGTCCAGATCACAGAGGAACAGTCCTCTGTGATCCAGTTTAGAGACCAGAGCCTGATCATCCTGATCAACAATGGGTTTAGTGGGCTTTGGGGTACAGGAGAAGTGAACAAGGCCTAGAATTCCCCAGAGAGCCCAACAAGACCATTTTGCTGATGCCAGCCTTTGAAATGGCCACTGTGGATGATTCAGAAGTTCAAGGTCTCAGGTCCTCATGCCTTAGTGAAGAGCAAGCCTTTATCAAACCTGCTGGGTGAAAATTTTACTGATGGCCCTGAAATTGCTTTATCTTCTCATCAGTTGAAACACTTTCTGTCTGTCTTATTCATTCTTTTTTGTTGAAAATATAAAGTTCATTCTAGTCTTTATAGTGTGTCTTTTCAGATTTGGCTCCATGTTCTCAACTGGATAATGTGCTTACTTGGGGCAGGTGCCTTGTCATTTATCTCTTTGTATCCAACACAGCAGGGTTTTCTTTTCTTTTCTTTTTTTTTTTTTAATTTTTTTTGCCATTCCACATGGCATACAGGATCTTTGTTACCCAACCAGGGATCAAACCTGTGCTCTCCACGGCAGAAGCATGGAGTCTTAATCACTGGACCACCAGGGAAGTTCCAACAAAGTGTTTGGAATTGTGTAGGCACAAAGTAAATGTTTGGTGATGATGAAGTTGCCTAGTGTTTGGAGGACGTTATTCAGATTTCGTTAGGGCTTTACCAGCACTTTTTAAAAAATGAAAGCTATTTTCAAATCTCTATTTTGGTACTTTTCCTCAGTATTTCCCTTTACCAAAAATTGATTTAGCATTTTCAATACAGCTTGATAGACTAAATTTATTTTTTGCCTTTGCACTTATTCTTTTAGAAGAACATATATATGAAGAAAATATATTTGGCAGAAGATATATGTGAGGAACTGCAGAGACAGAAGCCATGTCTTTAGAACTAAAGTGGCACCCAAGGGAAGAACAATAGAAAACTCTTGCTTTGGAGTGACTTAGGCAGGTTGTTGAAATAGGAAGCTGGAATCAGTCCTAGAAGGACAGGTTGAGTTGTTTTTTCATTTTTGTTGTTCCCTTCCCCAGTGCTCTTCCTCAGATCAAAAGGATGATTCTAATGAGAAAATATAAATGGGAAAAATAATGAGAAGTGATCATTCTTTCTTGTGAGCTAAGTTATGTAATGTGCTAAGTTATGTATATCAGCTCGTTTAATCCACACGAACTACTCTATAAAGAAAGTAGTGTTATTGTCTGCAATTAATAAACTGGAAAACTGAGGCTTAGAAACTTTGAGCAATTTGGTTAAATCTTACCACTAGTCATAGCAGAACTTTGAGGAAAACATACCCTAGTCTGGCCCATGACCTTGACAACTATGCTCCACTGTCTCCTGAAGACTAAGAGTCAAGATAATTGAAGGTTTACTTAGAATTTTGCACTGACACTTTCACTGAGGTTTACAAGTAACTAAGAGACACTTTAGTTTGAATTTTGAGATTGACATGTTTTGCTTACCATTCTGCACGATAGTCATTTTCTGCTGAAAAGAATGATTTACTTGTATAAAAGAATGACCTGTGATTGGCTTATTGTCAGAAACAAATAAAAAAAGTTATAATAAACATGACAGGTTATTTTGAAGGTGGTGAAAACCTGGAATCAGGTGCAGTATTACCTTTTTTGTATATGTATATAATTTCATTTACCTTGTCTGGAGCATCCATTTTTGTCTGTTTTTTGGAATAATAAATAGAGTTATTTTAACTGAGTGCTAATGTGGTGAGTGCCAGGTGAGAAATTCAATTGAAATGCTGTCACAAGATCCTTTTGTTTTCTTGACAAGAGGTGTCATGTTCCCTTGAATCCTGATACATGGAGTGTGAACTGATAAATAGTTTGGAGATGAAATTGTCAGTCACCATTATCACACTCAAGCAATTATCTTTTCTGGTGGCTTACACTGCCATGAAATGCAAGTTCTGGGGTGTGAAGCAAATAGAAGGAAAAAATATGAATGTGACCATAAATTGGAAGTGCTTAGGTTAGAAAACTGATACTGCAAAGGGGCTTAAACACAGGGAGGAAGATTTACTGCTGCTTCTGAGACTGAGCAGAGGAAGGAAGCTAGGAAGAGGGAGAAGATCAGAGGTGGATCGAGCAGAAAGCTAAGGAAACTTAATCTTTAGTGTCACTTCCATGATGAAGATCATTCCAGTGAATGCAATTCATCCCAACAGCTGTATACTTTTGTAAAATTTGTGCAAGACATGTAACAGCAATCAATTAAGTCTGCTGCCTTTTTCTACTCTGACTTCTCTTCCATTACATTTCTCCTTCTTTTGAGTGGTTTTGGAATGACCCTAGACATTGTTTGAGGCCTAAGGAAATATGAGTGGAGAATATGTTTTGTTTTCATGTAATGAAATATATTTATGTGATCCACATCATTACTTCCCATATATTTAAGTTACTGTTTCCTCACTCTGGCATAAGAATAGCTTCTAGAAATACTCCTGTTGCCCACTCTGCCAACTTGATTGATGCTACGATTCATAGGTGTGTGGCCAAAGTGAAATGAATATGCTTAAGGTGCCCAGCATCTAAAGTATGTGTGCAGTGGAACAAAACAAGGTTTAAGATATAGGCAGCCAGAAGCCAGTCTATAGAAAATTTTTCTAATCATCAGATCTGTAAAACTGTAATTGGGGGATTTGGTTTCTATCAGTATTCTCAACTGTCAGAAATATAGTTAACAATACTGTATATAAATTAATCAGATGTATTTTGATTTTCTTCTGTTGGAAATTGTGTGAAAGAGAACTTCTGTAGGGCAAATCTGTAATGGTTGTACAAATACTGATTATATCTGCAGTAACCATAGACAAAAGAAACTTTAGAAGAGAGTGAATAAATTATTTAATATTGTATAACAAACCTCCCAAAACTTTTTGCCTTAAAACAAAGATATTTGTTCTGTGGTTGGCACCTTAGCCTGGGCCTTTCTAAGATGGCTCATCTTACTATTTATGGTGTTTTCTGGGAGTGAACGTAAGTCCAAGATCTCACCTGTGTGGCCAATGCTTTTTCTTCTCCCTGCAAGACATTGCATCCTCTATAAAGCACCAAGATATGTTCACATTTACAGAGTGAGCATAAGCAAGGTCTCTTGAGGACTGGGCTCATAACTCAGAGAATTATTGACTGGAGATGTATGACTTTTATTACCCAAACGTTATTGACTGCAGATGTACCAATACGTTTTTAGAGAGTGATACAGTTAACATTACCATGTGAAGTCGTTGAGCTTAATAAAAAAAGTCACAGTCCAGCCTAGGTTCAAGGAGTGGGAAAATAGACACCATCTCATTGTGGGTATTGGTGCCGAGAATTAACGGTCACTTTTTTTGTGCTCCACCATATAGCATTTCCCAGTTTGACAAAAAATTTGTACATTTATAGAACAATACTAAGCTGTAACTAAAATAAATGACTAAACTATTAATAATTAAAAAATTAACTCTATTGTGCTGAATTACCATTCTGTTCTCCCTTTATAAAATGATATTAGAGATTTATTGTCTCATGAAGAGGCAATCAAAGAGTAGGGAGTCAAAAATGGGCATGAAGAGAAGGATCAGTGAAAGGTGTCTTTGAGATCCAGTTGAATTCACATTTGGTTTATATGACCCAGATGTCAGTTCTGTTCTGGGGAGCTTATAAGGCCTTGGTTTGAATAAGTTAACATTGCTTAACAGTTGAAGAGATTTTGGGAAAGTTACCTTTTCTTTCTTTGAGAAGCAGTTTTTCATCTGATTGAAATGATGATAGTAATTTCCTGCTGAAGAGAATAATTTACTTGTATAAAAGAATGACTTGTGATTGGCTTATTGTAAAAAACCAATTTTTTTTTTTTAAATGTAGTAAACCAAGTTGTTATTTTGAAGGTGGTGAAAACCTGGCATCAGGTGCAGTATCAGCTTCTTTACATACATATATATGTATATATATACATATATATATTTCATTTACCTGGTCTAGAGCTTTTTTTTTTACATTTTATGGATATTAAATAATATTTTAAAGTATTTAATAATTTTCTGATATATACTAGGCAGATAGAGATACATTTTTATTGAGCTTGCCTGTGTCCCAGGTTCTGTTCCAGGAACTGGGGATATAGTGGTGAGTAAGACAAAATTCACAAAATTCCTACCTTTAAGACAGTTCTATCTTAGTGAGATGCTTATTTCTAGTAAGAAACTGACTTACTTCTGAAGAGTGTATATTTTAGAACTCAGCACATTTTAGTTCCCTTTCTTAGCATGAAGACATGAATAAAAATATGAGGAAAAATAGTTGGAGCCACAGTCTATGGAGATTTTGTACATTTCCTACTTAAAAGTGCACTTTAATTGATCAAAAGGAGTTTAAGGAGAGGAGTTTCTGGGAGTCCACATATAATGAACTTGCCCAAACTGTAAATGGAGGCTAAATTATTTAGGATTACTCTAATCCAGTTAGCTGGGCAAATTGGGTCTCTGTCACATTTAAAAGACAGATCTTATCAAAAGCAAGTTGTTCTCTTGTTTCCTTAGTATTCTGGAGAATTAAAAGAAAATCTAATTTAGGAAAGCTTTTCTATCTTAAAAAAAAAAAACCTCAGTACATTGAAAAGGCAACATTAAAAATGCATTCCCTATCTGAATCACAGTTATGTTGAAAATACCAAATATTGAGCTTGTAAACATTTTCTTTTATCATTTACTCATTCTATAGTAGTAACATTGCAATATGCATTAAGCTTATTAATCTATTTTTCTCCTAGAGATGAATAAATTATCCCCATGAAGTTGCCTGGTTGAGGAGGGGGAAACCTCCTCAACCTTAATTTTATATTGAAGTTACAATTTCAATGGAGAGCTCATTTTAAATCTTGTCTATCTTTTAACTTTGAGAATTAGTTTAGTGCTTGTGATTAAATATAGTGCTTCTGAAAACACTAGAAATACTAGGGAAAGAGATCAACCTCTTATTTTGTTTTTAATTTAGCTGTAAAGCCTATCAATCTTCAGAGGTTTTATTTTTATTTTTTTATTTTTTTTTCTTCAGAGGTTTTAAAAATTATATTTTCTTGGATTTTATAACAGGAATTAAAAGTCATGATGGGCCCAGTGACTTTGTCTACACATGTCTTGGAGGACATGGAATGTTAACTTATTGACTGATAAATGTTAAAAATACAATGTATAATTAGAGAAACCCATTAACAAAAGGTGTGTTCTGCAGCTGCATATAAATCAATGAAGTCAGAACACACCCTCTCACCATACACACAAAAAAAAATGGCTTAAAAACTTAAACACCATAAAACTCCTAGAAGAGATCATAGGAAAAACATTCTCTGACATAAATTGTATCAATGTTTTCTTAGATCAGTCTTCAAGGAAATAGAAATAAAAACAAAAATAAACAAATAGACCTAATCAAATTTACTTTTGCACAGCAAAGGAAACCATAAAGAAAATATATTGAAAAAAAATAAATAAGAAACTTATAGAATGGAAGGAAATATTTGCAAACCAACAAGGACTTAATTTCCAAAATATACATACAGCTGATGTGACTGACTCAACAACAACACCAAAAAATAACCCAGTCAAAAAATAGGCAAAAGAACTAAACTTCATTCTTCAAATGAAAAGATGCTTGACATTGCTAGTTATTAGAGAAATGCAAATCAAAACTACAATGAATTACCACTTTGTAATGATGGTCAGAATGACCATCATTAAAAAGTCTACAAATAACAAATGCTGGAGAGATTGTGGAGCAAAGGGAACTTTCCTAGAGTGTTGGTAAGAATGTATTAATAAATTGGTGCAGCCTCTGTGGAAAACAATATGAAGATTCCTCAGAAAACAAAAAAATAGAATTACCATATGATCCAGAAATCCTACTCCTAGGCATAACTATGACTCAAAAAGATACATGCACCCCTGTGTTCATTGCAGCACTATTCACAATAGCCAAGACATGGAAACAACTTAAATATCCATCAACAGATGAATGGATAAATGAGATGTGGTATATATGTACTATGGAATACTACTCAGTTATAAAAAATAATGAAATAATACCATTTGCAGCAACATGGATGCGACTAGAGATCATCATACTAAATGAAGTCACTCAGAAGGAGAAAGACCAAAACCATATGATATCACTTGTCTATGGAATCTAAAATATGACACAAATGAATCTATCTATGAAACAAGTGGAATCACAGACACACAGAACAGATTGGTGGTTGCCAAGCAGATAGGAGGTGGTGGGAAGGATGGAATAGGAGGTTGAGGTTAGCAGATATAAGCTTTTATATATAGAATGGATAAACAACAAGGTCCTACTATATTACACAAAGAACTATATTCAATATCCTATGACAAACCATAATGGAGAAAATATATATATAAAAAGAATATGTGTATATGTATAATGGAATCACTTTGCTGTACAGCAGAAATTAACATAACAGCATATCAACTATACTTCAATAAAAATTTGATAAAAAAATAAAAAATAAAATCTCTATGGGGCAGGATTCATATTTGTCTCAAAAAATATGTTCCTCTAATAGTAATTAGTTACTTTTGCTTATTTCACATATAGTCCAATGGAGAAGGCAATGGCACCCCACTCCAGTACTCTTGCCTGGAAACTCCCATGGACAGAGGAACCTGGTAGGCTGCAGTCCATGGGGTCGCAAAGAGTCAGACACGACTGAGTGACTTCACTTTCACTTTTTCACTTTCCTGCATTGGAGAAGGAAATGGCAACCCACACCAGTGTTCTTGCCTGGAGAAGCCCAGGGACGGGGGAGCCTGGTGGGCTGCCGTCTATGGGGTCACACAGAGTCGGACACGACTGAAGCGACTTAGCACATATAGTCCAAACTAATTATATAATAGAATTAAATATGTGTTTTCATTTTAAAAGCGTGTCTTTTTCTATCTTTCCTATCCAGAATATGGCTTAATGATTCAGCTACACCATTCCCCAGATTCTCTTTTGTATTATATTTCCTACTGTTTTCTTTAAGAAAAAGAGTTTTTCTCCCTTTACTATTCTTAATTCATTAAGAGCTGGTTCTCTCTTTAATTTCACTCTGTTTTGAAGGAGTATTTGAAAAGAGATAACCATATTTGTTTTCATTTCACTTCATTTCTGAGACTAAGCTCTCTTAAAATAGTAACTTCTACTATAAAATTGATCCATTTTTTCCCCTAGTTGCTCAGTTGCCAAGTCGTGTCCAACTCTTTGTGACCCCGTGGATTGCAGCATGCCAGGCTTCCCTGTCCTTCACTATCTCCCAGACTGCTCAGACTCATGTCCATTGAGTCGATGATGCCATCCAAGTATTTCATCCTCTGTTACCCGCTACTGCTCCTGCCCTCAATCTTTCCCAGCCTCAGGGTCTTTTCCAATGAGTCAGCTCTTCACATTAGGTGGCCAAAATATTGGAGTTTCAGCTTCAGTGTCAGTCCTTCCCTTCCAATGAATATTCAGGGTTGATTTCCTTTAGGATTGACTGGTTTGATCTCCTTGCTGTCCAAGGGACTCTCAAGAGTCTTCTCTAGCACCACATTTCGAAAGCACCAATTCTTCAGTGCTCAGGCTTCTTTATAGTCCAACTCTCACATCCATACATGACTAATGGAAAAACCATAATAGCTTTGACTATATAGACTTTTGTTGCCACAGTGATGTCTCTGCTTTTTTAAATATGCTGTCTAGGTTCATCATGGCTTTTCTTCTGAGGAGCAAGCACTTTTTAAAAATTTATGTATTTTTTAATTGAATGATAATTGCTTTACAGAATTTTGTTGTTTTCTGTCAGACATCAACATGAATCAGCCATAGGTGTATGGATGTAATTTCATGGCTCCAGTCACTGTCTGTAGTGATTTTGAAGCCCAAGAAAATAAAATTTGTCACTGTTTCCACTTTTTCTCCATCTGTTTGCTATGAAGTGATGGGACCAGATGCCATAATCTTTTCCCTGTACCTTAAATCAAATACCTTTTTAGTATTTGATTGTGAGCATTATAATTAACAACCTTATGAGCAGTGTTGTTCAACCTTTTTTGTATTTACACCATTCTTTCTCCAAACTGTCCATTTTGTTCAAGCAAATAGTTTTAATGTTTGGATTTGAATCACCACAAGTTAGATTGATCAATTCTGTCTCTTTAACCTTTTAGTCATTGTCAGCTGTTTTTAAAAAGACATGTTTTTCTCTATAATGCAAACATTGCCCAAAGAGCACAGACCATTAAAAAATTGATAAATTGAACTTTATAAAAATGAAAACCTTTTGCTCATTGAAAGACATCATTAGGAAGATGAAAACACAAATGACATGTATCTGACAAAAGACTCATATCCAGAATACATAAAGAGGTGTTACATCTCAATAGGACAAACAATACAATTAAAAATGAGCAAAATATTCAATCAGATACCTTCACTGAAATATATACAAATGGCATCGCTAGTCATAAGGATAATGCAAATTAAAGTCATGATGAGATGCTACCGCATAAAACGACAATAGGCAGTAATACTAACTGTTAGTGAGGAGGTGGAACAGCTTGAGCTCTCTTATGTTGCTGGTGGACATACAGAGTGGTACAGCTGTTTTGGAAAACAGTTTGGCAATTTCTTATAAAATGAAACATATAAAGCTGAGAAATTCTGTTCCTAGTTAGGTATCCAAGAGAAAGAGAAATATATTCGAATGCTCTTAGTCACTTGATTCCATAATAGCAAAAAAGAAAACAACCCAAGTGTCCTTTAGCTGCTGGATAGATAAATAAATTGTGCTATGTCCATACAATGGAATCCTACTCAGTAGAGAAAGAACTGCTGATATATACAATAACATGGAACCATCTTGAAAATATCACATAAAGTGAAAAAGCCAGACACAAAAAATTTCATACTGTATGATCTCATTTATATGCAATTTTTAGAAAAGGCAAAACAATAGCAATAGAAAGCAGACCAGGCTAGGATGGTAAGGGGATTTATTTCAAAAAGATATTAGAGACCTTTTCAGGAGATGAAGGTGTTCTATATCTTCAGTTTGGTGGTGGTTATATATATTTATACGTTTGCCAAACTTCATTGAACTGTACTAAGTTGATTCTATCCATGTAAGTTATGCTTCAATAAAACTGTTCAGAAAATACTTATCATAAATAATTTGGAAAATACAGAAAGCCATAAAAACACATGAAAAATGTATTTCTCATTATGTAATATAGCTGCAATTAATATTTTAGTAAACTTTTACTTGAATAATTGAATATTGCAGAAAATGCAGAATCATGGTTGTACAACTCAGTGAATTTCCACAAAGTGAATATACCCATGTAACTATGACTGAGATAATGAAAGAGAACATTAGTTAGCACTCCAGAAATATGTCTCTTGCTCTCCCCTGAGTAGTAACCCCTCTACTCAGTAACACCACAGCTTAAATTGTCTGTCTTTGAAATTTATGTGTATGGAGTTATTTACATTATATCTAGTTCCTTTAGCTCAAAAATATCTTTGCAAAATTCATCCATGTTTCACATAGCTGTTGTTCACTCATTGCTATTATTTTATAGTTTTAAATTGTATGAAATGCCATAATTTATCCATTATACTGTATATTATTGTTGAATTATTTCCAGAATTGAGTTATTAACGATAAGGTTGCTATTAAAATTCTTATATGTATTATTTGATGAACAGAATGTATATCTGTAGGGTATACACTGAATACCTAAGAATGGGATTGTTGATCTTGAGAAAGAAGAATGGAACTGGAGGAATCAACCTGCCTGACTTCAGGCTCTACTACAAAGCCACAGTCATCAAGACAGTACGGTACTGGCACAAAGACAGAAAAATAGATCAATGGAACAAAATAGAAAGCCAAGAGATAAATCCATGCACATATGGACACCTTATCTTTGACAAAGGAGGCAAGAATATACAGTGGAGAAAAGACAATCTCTTTAACAAGTGGTGCTTGGAAAACTGGTCAACCACTTGTAAAAGAATGAAACTAGAACACTTTCTAACACCATACACAAAAATAAACTCAAAATGGATTAAAGATATAAATGTAACACCAGAAACTATAAAACTCCTAGAGGAGAACACAGGCAAAACACTCTCCGACATACATCACAGCAGGATCCTCTATGACTCACCTCCCAGAATA
>NW_011494843.1:1725255-1725623 GCF_000754665.1 Bison bison bison | reverse complement strand
AAAAATGGACCAAAGAACTAAATAGACATTTCTCCAAAGAAGACATACAGATGGCTAACAAACACATGAAAAGATGCTCAACATCACTCATTATCAGAGAAATGCAAATCAAAACCACAATGAGATACCATTTCACGCCAGTCAGAATGGCTGTGAAACAAAAGTCTACAAGCAATAAATGCTGGAGAGGGTGTGGAGAAAAGGGAACCCTCTTACACTGTTGGTGGGAATGCAAACTAGTACAGCCACTATGGAGAACAGTGTGGAGATTCCTTAAAAAACTGGAAATAGAACTGCCTTATGACCCAGCAATCCCACTGCTGGGCATACACACTGAGGAAACCAGAAGGGAAAGAGACACGTGTACC
>NW_011494843.1:1691143-1725155 GCF_000754665.1 Bison bison bison | reverse complement strand
GTTCATCACAGCACTGTTTATAATAGCCAGGACATGGAAGCAACCTAGATGTCCATCAGCAGATGACTGGATAAGAAAGCTGTGGTACATATACACAATGGAGTATTACTCAGCCATTAAAAAGAATACATTTGCATCAGTTCTAATGAGGTGGATGAAACTGGAACCTATTATACAGAGTGAAGTAAGCCAGAAAGAAAAACACCAATAGAGTATACTAACGCATATATATGGAATTTAGAAAGATGGTAACAATAACCCTGTATACGAGACAGCAAAAGAGACACTGATGTATAGAACAGTCTTTTGGACTCTGTGGGAGAGGGAGAGGGTGGGATGATTTGGGAGAATGGCATTAAAACATGTATAATATCATATATGAAACGAGTCACCAGTCCAGGTTCGATGCATGATACTGGATGCTTGGGGTTGGTGCACTGGGATGACCCAGAGGGATGATACGGGGAGGGAGGAGGAAGGAGGGTTCAGGATGGGGAACACGTGTATACCTGTGGCAGATTCATGTTGATATACGGCAAAACCAATACAATATTGTAAAGTTAAAAAAAAAATAGAATGGGATTGCTGGTGCTTTAGAATATGCATATGGATAAATTTAGTAGATCTTTAAAAATAGTTTACCAAGTGACTAAACTCTCACCAGCAGTGTATGAACATACCAGTTAATCCACATATTGTTTTGATGTATTTTTCACAGTTTTACAGACCAAAATCTCCTGTTTCTTTTAAGAATTTGTGATTTTAGTAAATTCGCCTCATATTATATACAGAGGCTTGAGTACTAATCTTTGAATTTCTTTTTACTTAGCATTGTAACATGACTATATCATTAAATATTTTTCAGAAACATGATTGTTAAAGCTGCATGATGCTTTATCATAAGGTTTTTCCATCCCCTGAAGCTATTCTCTGGGCCTCAGAGAATATTGTTGTTCTATATGACAGTAATTGTCATATCCATGTCATAGGATTTTTATAATTGTGAAAAGTAATAATCTAAAGAGTGCTTTATATATCTGGCGTATAATAGATGTTCAACCTAATAGTTCTTTCCCCCTTCCATTACTGTATTCATCTTTGCTAATGGAGGAGAATAATTCAAATATAATAGGTAGATCTTTAATTTCTTTCATTCTAGTTTTATAGTTGGATTTTTACTTAAGTTTATCATTTTTGGAGGTATTGTAAATGTATTGTGTTTTAATTTCAAATTCCAATTGTTACTGGTCTGTAGGAGAGCAACTGGTTTTTGTGTATTAAGCTTATATCCTGCAACCTTGCTATGACCACCTTGAATTAGTTCCAGGAGGCTTTTTTTGTTGTTGTTAATCTTTTGTAACTTTTTAAATATAGACAATCATGTCATTTGTGAACAAAGACAATTTTATTTCTTCTTTCCCAGTCTGTACATCTTTTATTCCTTCTTCTCGTCTTACTGTACTGTCTGGGTCTTCAAGAACATTGTTGATATGAATGGTAAGAAGGGGCATACTTGTCTTTGTTCCAGTCTTAGGGAGGGAAACGTCTAGTTTCTCAACATTAAATGCAGTATTAGCTATCGCTTTTTTACACGTATTCTTCATCAAGTTCAGGAAATTCTCCCTTATTCCTACTATGCTGAGAATTTTTAAAATAAATTTGTGTTGTATTGTGTCAAATACTTTTTCTGCATTAATTAACATGATCATATTTTTCTTTCTTCTGTAGCTTATTGATGTAATGGGTTACATAAACTGGTTTTCATATGCTGACCCAACCTTTGCATACTTGGAAAAATTTCACTTGATTATGATTTATAATTTTTGAAATTTATTGTTGGATTGGATTTCCTAGTATTTTGTCCAGAATTTTTGCATCTCTGAAAGATACTGATCTATAATTTTCTTCTCTTGTAATGTCCTTATTTGATTTTAGTATTTAGTGGTGGATTTGTAGAAGGAGCTAGAGATATTCCATTTGATTCTGTTTTTTTTGGAAGGGATTGAAAAGAATTGATATTATTTTTTCATTAAATGTTTGGTAGATTCACCAGTGAAACCATCTAGTCCTAGTAATTTCATTTTTGGAAGGATTAATTACTCACTCAGTTTCCTTAAATGGATATAGATCCATCTATTCAGATTATCTAATTCTTCTCATCTGAGTTTTGATAGTTTGTGTCCATCAAGGAATTAGTCCAATTCATCTAAGTTATCATATTTGTGGGCATAGAGTTGTTCATGGTATTCTATTATTATCTTTTTAATCCCACTACATGTCTCATTTCATTTCTGATATTAGTAATTTGTGTTCTAAACAGTGTGGGAAAAAATCCATGAAACTGCGGGTTTTCAACTTCCCTCAGTTTCACAGTGGTGGCTTTCCCTGAGACCTCAGTTCTTTTATAAAACATCCAAGAAAAGTTGTTGATTTTAAATTTGTTCACCTTTTTTTCTTGCATGGATGGGAATGACTTTCAACCTATATTAGTTATAAATAAGTTAAAGCCTGTAACTTATTTTAGTTCCCTTTCAGTTTTAAATGTTTCTCAGTATGGTTGCAAATCATATTGTAATCTATGTTATAACAATCTTGGGAATAATTATATACTTCTTTGACAAAGGCCAGTTGTATTTGGCTCCTGACCCATCCAGGTTTGTTACTGGAAAACAGAGTACTACTTTTCCCTTTCTTTCTTTCTGTAGTGTCTCTCCTTTTTCAGCAGTTGTGTTCATTTTTTTTTTCCCATAGAGACTCCTATTGAGGTAACAGAATATGTTCTACTGTGACAATTAAGATCCTATGTGGCCACATAGCTTAACTGTGTTTCAAGATTTGAGAATGCCCATCTTAACATGATTGTCTTAGTATGTTGGGGCTGCTATAACAGAATCCCATAGTCTGGGTGGTTTGTAAACAACAGAAACTTATTCCTCACATTTCTGTAGGCTGGGAAGTCTATCTAAGATCAAGTTCTGACAGATTCAATGTCTGGTGAGGGCCCACTTTCTAAGTCATAGATGACTATTTCTCACTGTGTTCTCAGTTTGATGGAAGGGCCAAGGGAGCTCTCTGTGGTCTCTTTTATAAGGAGACTAACTCCATTCATAACAGCTCTGCTCTCATGTCCAAATCACTTCCCAAAGCCTCATCTCCAAATACCAAAACTTTGGGGATTAAGGTTCAGCATATTTAGGGGGATACAAACATGCAGTCTGTAGCATTCTGCCCTTGATGTCCCAAAATTCATGTTTTTCTCACATAAAAACTACTAATTATTATATCCCATCTGAGGCTACATTCTGTGTGGTCATAAGAGTTGGACATGGTTTAGCAACTAAACCACCAACCATCACCAAAATCTAAAATTCAAAGTTTCTTCTAAATATCATCTAAGATAGATGCAGATGAAACTCAGGGTAGAGCATATTCTGAGCTGTAAACCTGTAACATACTTTCAAAATACAATGATGGAGGCTTTCCTGGTGGCTTGGTGGTAAAAGAATCCTTCTGTCAACAGGGAGACTTGGGTTCAATCCCTGGCCCAGGAATATCCCACATACTGCCAGGCAACTAAGCTAGTGTGCCATAGCTTTTGAGCCTGTGCTCTAGAGCCCAGGAACTGCAACTACTGAGCCCATGTGCTACAACTACTGAAGTCAGTCCATGTGCCTAGAGTCTGTGCTCCACAATAAGAGAAGCCACTGCAATGAGAAAGCCCACACTTTGCAACTAGAGAGTAAGCCCCACTCACCACAACTAGAGAAAAACCTGCGCAGCAACGAGGACCCAGCACAGCCAAAAAGTAAATAAGAATTAAAAAAAAAAAAAATACAGTGGTGTGACTTGCGTAGAATAGACCTTTTTATTTTAAAAGGAAAGATATAAAAGAAGAAAGGGGTAACTGGCCCCAAATAATCCAGGCTGTAAGACGAACTCCACAAGATCTTAGGGCTTGAGAATAACCCTCTTTGGCTCAGTGCACTGCCCTCCAGGGCTCCATGTCTCATCTCCTAGACCCACTGTGAAGGGAGGGAAGAGAGAGGGTCCTACCCCCACAGCTTTGCCAGGCAGGGTGCTATCCGCCCTGTTAAAAGGAGGGTGATGGTTCTTCCTTTTGGAACCAAGGAGGCAGCCTTGATGATCTCTGAATCACCTTCAGGGTCATTCGTCCCATATCTTTAAGAATAGTTCATGTTCGCAACGGAATAGCTCCATGGTCTTGCCCTACAAAATCTAAGTCCGATGCCCTCCTTTATTCCTTCTTGTCTCATTCTCCTTCAGTTTAAATTGGCGGTTTTCCAACTGGGGTGGCTTATTAAGTTTGTGGTTCACACCAGTACCAATTGCCTTATTAAAATATCTATGGTTACTTGGCCACACACTTAGTATTCTCTTCCCAACATGGTCTCTCATTTTTTGCAATAGAAAAAGGCTGCAAATTTTCCAAATCTTTAATTTATAGCTCCTTTTTGGTTAATAAGTTCATCTTCAAATCATTTCTCTCTTTTCACATTTTAGTGTAAGCAGTCAGAAGGAACAAAGCCACATCTTCACACTTTGTTTCGAAATTTTTTCAGTTAAATACCCAATTTTATTGCTCTTAAGTTGTACCTCCCACAAAACCCTAGAACCTGAACACAATTTAGCCAAGTTCTTTTGATACTTTATAACACGGATCACCTTACCTCCATGGTCCAATAACATATGCTTCATTTCTCTCTGACTTCAGAATGGCCTTTACTGTTCACATTTCTATGAACAGTTTGTTCATGGTGACTTAGGAACTCACTAAGACTAAGGCTTTCTCTATAGCTCTCCTCTTTTCTTTCTGAGTTCACACAATAATCACTATTAATGATCCATTCATGTAATGTAGGGTTTTTGTAGTATATACCTCAAAACTCATCCAGCCTCTGCCCTTTATGCAGTTCCAAAGCCACCTCCACATTTTTAGGTATTGGCTACAGTAGAACTCCCACTTTTTAGTGCCAATTTCTGTGGCAATTACTGCCCTTTGTAACCACACAGCTTAACCATCAAGACCAAGACTTGAGAATGCCTGTCTTTACTTATCTATTTGTGCTCAATTCAGTTCAGTCACTCAGTCATGTCTGACTCTTTGCGACGTCATGAACTGTAGCACGCCAGGCTTCCCTGTCCATCACCAACTCCCGGAGCTTGCTCAAACTCATGTCCATCGAGTCAGTGATGCCATCCAACCATCTCATACTCTGTTGTCCCCTTCTCCTCCTGCCTTCAATATTTCCCAGCATTAGGGTCTTTTCCAAGGAGCCAGTTCTTTGCATCAGGTGGCCAAAGTTCTTAAATAGGATTATATGGCTCATAAACTAGTAAGTAACTTTTCTGTTTGGTTCAGGAAATTTCTAACTTCATCAGAAAAATTGTTGTCTCACCTGGGCAAAGGGCTTGCTTATGCAAGAGCCTACTTAGGAAGACTTGCTTCAGAACTCTTGTCTTTCTGTGTCTATCAATCATGTATTCTTATTAATTAAGTTGCCCAATCATAATCAGTTTCTCACTTTGAAAGTCTTCTCTGTTAGAACCTAGACCCCCAAATTATGCATCTATATATCTCTTTCTCTATGTTCTCTTCTGACCTTCCCTTCTGAAAGCTATTAAGACTCATAAAGTTATTTTGTCTCTTACAATAGTAGTTTTATTCAACTTAACGTTGCTCAATCTCTAAGTAATTCTAATGACCTTAGGTTTCTTGTAGTATTAGAGTTTCTATGGCAAATATATTGATTAGATTCCACTGTAATACTTAAAACTGGGTTCTCCTGAAAGATTAAATCAGAAGACAGGCAAACTTTGGGGGCGGTTCATTGTCAGCTTCTTTCTGGCCAATTCCTTATTCTACTATTTCCCATCATAAGAAACCATTAATTCTGACACATTCCTATGATTTGAGAATATCCTTATCTCAGTGCTACAGGTGAGGAACTTGGGACTGAGGCTAACTGACTTGCTCAAGGTCACTATGAACCAATAGCCTGGCTGAGATACAGTGCAAGTCTTGATTCTCAGGCAAGCCCATGCTCTGTGCACGGATATGTTCTGCCATCAATAAGGTACTGACATCATTTCCTTCTTAGTTGGTGGAAGTCTACCCTATGTGCTAATATCATATCTGTAGTTCATACCTGCAGCATTTTCAGAGTATGACAAACACACTGTAAAATAATATGCATATATATATTTAATTTCATAAGATATGGAAGTAGGAGTATTCTTAAAACATACTGAGTTTTACAATGTATAGCTTTGCAGTAATTGAACGAAGTTCACATAGGTTTCAAAACTGCTATGTTCTTATAATTAAAATATACAAAGCTATCCATACACTGAAATCTTCAAAAGGAAAACAGGCAAACTAATGTTGCTTTGTAGCACCTAGATAGCAAATGAATCACAATGCTCATGCTCATGCTTAGTCATGTCCAACTCTTTGTGACCCTATGAACTATAGTCCACCAGGCTCCTCTGTCCATGGGATTCTCCAGGCAAGACTACTGGAGTGGGTTGCCATTTCCTTCTCCAGGGGATCTTCCTGACCCAGGAATCGAACCTGCCTCTCCTGAGTCTCTTACTTTGCAGGCAGATTCTTTACCATTTAGCCACATTGTACTGTAAATACAGTGTTTATTATGTAAACTCCTTTGATATAGGCCAATTATAAGTTTCTGCCATCTCCATCATGGCAGTGTATCTTTAAAAATGTCATGAATTGAAATGGCTTGTCTTTCAATGAATTTCACTTTTTTTTATGCCTCCTTTCTTCATTCATTAGGATCATATTTACTATGAAGCTGTTTTCATGATGTGTTTCTTTGTAAGCCAAGTCTGATCAAATAGACTATTATTAATTATTAATGAAAATTCCAACAATACTATCATCACATTTAAAAATTATATTTCTTTAGTGTTACTAAATATACAGGTTTCAAATTCTTCTACCTCATTCTTCTCACTTTGAATTATGATTAAAATAGGCCAATAATTCATTGATGTAATTGTTCTACTTTAACCTAAAGGTCCCTTCCTTCTCCTTTAGGTTCAATGCAAGATATAGGAAGCTTGGGGCTGGTGCACTGGATGACCCAGAGGGATGGTATGCGGAGGGAGGTGGGATGGGGGGTTCAGGATGGGGAACACGTGTACACCCATGGTAGATGCATGTTGATGTATGGAAAAAACAATACAATATTGTAAAGTAAAAATCAAGATTTATAAAGTTATTGTAAGGAAAAAATAAAAAGAATAAAACTAGCAAAAAAAAAAATTTTACTTTTGCAAAAAAAAAAAAAAGATTTACTGAGGCCTTGATCATTCCCACTCACCTCAAAAAGCACGAAGAGGTAATGAATTTAATTTTAAAGAAGTTTCAGAAGCTTTGTGAGGGAGTAGAATGAGCTTTCAGGGAGCCAGAGCTGAGTTTATGTATCTAAACAGAGAAGTTTCTAAGAATCCTGAGTAACTGCTTCCAGCAAAAAACAAGCACATGGTGTCCTCTTTACCTAGAACTTAATTAGGACATGATCCTATAGCTTTTTTGCAGAATTCCTGGAGTCTCAGAAACCTGACCCATGGTATTTTTAAAGTGGAATACTAGGGGACTTCCCTGTTAGTACAACGGATGAGAATCCATGTGCCAATGCAGGGGACATGGGTTCCGTCCCTGCTCCAGGAAGATTCCATATGCTGCAGAGCACCTTAGCCCATGAGCCACAACTACAGAAGCCTGTGTGCCTAGAGCCTGTGCTGTGCAATAGAAGAAGCCGCTGCAATGAGAAGCCCATGCACCCCAGTGAAGAGTAGTCCCTGATCTCTGCAATTATAGAAAATCCATGCTCAGCAATAAAGACCCAGTGCAGCCAAAAATAAAATAGATAAATAAAGTCAAGTAAAATTTTTGAAAAAAGGGGTGGGAACACCAATTTTTTCGTAGTATCTTTGTTTAACATTGTCTGAAAAACTTGTGTTTTGCAAGGTTTTTACTACTTATTTAGGGAAGATAAAATTCTTGGACTGTATATATGTGAGTCAGAGATAATCTCTGGATGAAGGGATTTGGATCGCAGCTGTAGGAATAGAGAACAGGAAAGAATTGGTCTTAAAAATAAATCTACAGGAAGGATAGCAATATTAGACACAAATAAGAAAAAAATAAACAAAGCTAGGCACCTGTGTGCCTTGTAGGGATATAAAGATGATGAATAAAGAGTTCAGGCCTGGATCCAGCTCAGTGGGGAATACATTTTGTAAACAGGACACTATAAAAACAGCTAAGTGTGGAAACAAGATTCAGCTAAGCCAAGGGGAACTTCTTAGAGGGAATAATGTCTGAACGTGTATTTTAATAACACACCTCTGATAACTAAAACACACCTTAGAATGTGATTTAGTTTGCTAGGGCTGCCATAACAAAATACCACAGAGTGGGTGGCTTAAATAATGTAAACTAATTTTTGCACAGTTCTGGAGACTAGAGGTCCAAGATCAAGAGTGTCAGTGGGGTTGGTTTTCTTCTGAGGCCTCTTTCCTTGACTTGCAGATGGCTGCCTACCTACTGTATCCTCACATGGTCTTTAGATTTCCTCTTCTTACAAAGATACTACTCAGATTGAATTAGGGTCCACTCATAGGACCTCACAGAGAAGGCAATGGCAACCCACTCCAGTACTCTTGCCTGGAAAATCCCATGGACAGAGGAGCCTGGTAGGCTGCAGTCCATGGGGTCGTGAAGTGTTGGACATGACTGAGCGACTTCACTTTCACTTTTCACTTTCCTGCATTGGAGAAGGAAATGGCAACCCACTCCAGTGTTCTTGCCTGGAGAATCCCAGAGGTGGCGGAGCCTGGTAGGCTGCCATCTATGGGGTCGCACAGAGTCGGACACGACTGAAGTGATTTAGCAGCAACAGCATAGGACCTCATTTAATTTAGTTACCTCTTTGAAGTCCCTATCTCAAAATATAGTCAGATTCTGAGGTACTGGGTTTAAGGTATCAAGATGTACAAGCTAGATTTAGAAAAGGCAAAGGAACCAGAGATCAAATTGCCGACATCCACTGGATTATAGAAAAAGCAAGAGAATTAACAAACAAACAAACAACTTCTGCTTCACTGACTACGCTAAAGCCTTTGACTGTATGGATCACAACAAGCTATGGAAAATTCTTAAAGAGATGGGAATACCAGACCACCTTACCTGCCTCTTGAGAAACCTGTATGCAGGACAAGAAGCAACAGTTAGAACTAGACATGAAACAATGGACTGTTTCAAAGTTGAGAAAGAAGTACGTTTAGGCTGTGTATTGTCACCCTGCTTATTTAACTTATATACAGTGTGCTGTGCTGTGCTTAGTCACTCAGTTGTATTCAACTCTTGCAACTCCATGGAGAGTACATCATGTGAAATGCTGGGCTGGATGAATCACAGGCTGGAATCAAGATTGCCAGGAGAAATATCAACCTCAGATATGCAGATGATACCACTTTAATGGCAGAAAGTCAAGAGGAACTAAAGACCCTTTCATGAAGGTGAAAGAGGAGAGTGAAAAACTGGCTTGAAACTCAACATTCAAAAATCTAAGATCGTAGCATCTGGCCCCATCAGTTAATGGCAAATAGATGGGGAAAAAGTGGAAGCAGGGAAACATATTTTATTTTATTGGATTCCAAAATCATTGCAGATGATGACTGCAACCATGAAATTAAAAAACACTTGCTCCTTGGAAGAAAAACTGTCACAAACCTGGACAGCGTATTTTTTTAAAAAGCAGAGACATCACTTTGCTGACAAAGGTCCATATAGTAAAAACTATGGTTTTTCCAGTAGTCATGCACGGATGTGAGAGAGGGACCAAGGCTGAGCATCTAAGAATTAGGTGCTTTCAAACTGTGGTGCTGGAGAAGACTCTTGAGAGTCCCTTGGACAGCAAGGAGATCAAACCAGGCAATCCCAAAGGAAATCAACCCTGAATATCCATTGGAAGGACTGATGCTGAAGCTGAAACTCCAATACTTTGGCTACCTGATGCAAGACACTGACTCATTAGAAGAGACCCTGATGCTGGGAAAGATTGAAGGCAAGAGGAGAAGGGGCGACAGAGGATGAGATGTTTAGATAGCATTTCTGACTGAATGGACATGGGTTTGAGCAAACTCAGGGAGGTAGTGAAAGACAGCGAAGCCTAGGGTGCTGCAGTTCATGGAGTCACAAAGGATCGGACACGACTTAGCGACTGAACAACAACATGTGATTGCAGGGAATACAACTCAATCTAGAGTAAAATGTTACAGTTTTCCAAAAGGCAGCATAGGCTTTTCCTTTCCATATTATTTATTTACTTCTTCTTATTTGAGAAGTGATTAAAAGCATGAGCTCTGTAGCCAGCCTGCTTAAATTCAGTCTTTGCTGTGCCACTTACTGGATGTGTAACTGGAAGTAAGTTGCTTGATTTCTCTGTATCATGCTCTCTTGCATGTGAAATGGAGGTTTTAATAATAACCTCATTGGATTTCTGTGAAGTTTAAATGGATGAATACATGTATTGTATTTAGTAGTGTCTGGCATGTAATAAACACTCAATAATTATAAAATATTGACCACTGAGCCATCTGCAAAGCCCATATAAAAGACAGCAATAATTCCCAGCAAGGAGAGATAAGAAAGCCTTCCTCAGTGATGAATGCAAAGAAATAGAGGAAAACAATAGAATGGGAAAAACTACAGATCTCTTCAAGAAAATTAGAGATACCAAGGGAGCATTTCATGCAAAGATGGGCAACAAGGACAGAAATGGTATGGACCTAATAGAAGCAGAAGATATTAAGAAGAGGTGGCAAGAATACACAGAAGAACTGTACAAAAAAGATCTTCATGACCCAGATAATCACGATGGTGTGATCACTGACCTAGAGCCAGACATCCTGGAATGTGAAGTCAAGTGGGCCTTAGAAAGCATCACTACGAACAAAGCTAGTGGAGGTGATGGAATTCCAGTTGAGCTATTTCAAATCCTAAAAGATGATGCTGTGAAAGTGCTGCACTCAATATGCCAGCAAATTTGGAAAACTCAGCAGTGGCCACAGGACTGGAAAAGGTCAGTTTTCATTCCAATCCCAAAGAAAGGCAATGCCAAAGAATGTTCAAACTACCACACAATTGCAGTCATTCCACATGCTAGTAAAGTAATGCTCAAAATTCCCCAAGCCAGGCTTCAGCAATATGTGAACCGTGAACTTCCTGATGTTCAAGCTGGATTTAGAAAAGGCAGAGGAACCAGATATCAAATTGCCAACATCTGTTGGATCATGGAAAAAGCAAGAGAGTTCCAGAAAAATATCTGCTTCTGCTTTATTGACTATGCCAAAGCCTTTGACTGTGTGTATCACAACAAAGAGTGGAAAATTCTTAAAGAGATGGGAATACTGGACCACCTGACCTCCCTCCTGAGAAATCTTCATGCAGATCAGGAAGCAACGGTAGAACTGGATATGGAACAATAGACTGGTTCCAAATCGGGAAAGGAATAGGTCAAGATTGTATATTGTCACCCTGTTTATTTAACTTAAATGTAGAGTACATTATGAGAAATGCCAGGCTGTATGAAGCACAAACTGGAATCAAGATTGCCAGGAGAAATATCAATAACCTCAGATATGCAGATGACACCACGCTTATGGCAGAAAGCGAAACTAAACAGCCTCTTGATGAAAGTGAAAGACGAGAGTGAAAAAATTGGCTTAAAACTCAACATTCAGAAAACTACTATCATGGCATTTGATCCCATCAGTTCATGGCAAATAGAAGGGGAAGCAATGGAAACAGTGACAGACAATTTTTGGGGCTCCAAAATCACTGCAGATGGTTAACTGCAGCCATGAAATTAAAAGACGCTTGCTCCTTGGAAGAAAATTTATGACCAACCTAGACAGTATATTAAAAAGCAGAGGCATTACTTTGCCTACAAAAATCCGTGTAGTCAAAGCTATGGTTTTTCCAATAGTCATGTATGGATGTGAGAGTTGGACTATAAAGAAAGCTGAGTGCCAAAGAATTGATGCTTTTGAACTGTGGTGTTGGAGAAGACTCTCGAGAATCCCTTGGACTGCAAGGAGATCCAACCAGTCCATCCTAAAGGAAATTAGTCCTGAATATTCATTGGAAGGACTGATGCTTAAGCTGAAACTCCAATAGATTTGCCACTTGATGCCAAAAACTGACTCATTTGAAAAGACCCTGTTGCTGGAAAAGATTGAATGTGGGAGGAGAAGGGGATGACTGCGGATGAAATGGTTGGATGGCATCACTGACTCAATGGACTTGAGTTTGACTAAGCTCCGGGATTTGGTGATGGACAGGGAGGCCTGGAGTGCTACAGTCCATGAGGTTACAAAGAGTTGGACACGACTGAGCAACTGAAATGAACAGAATAATTCCTGGGCATAAAATTGTACAATATGATACTTATACATATTAGTGCTCATAAATAAATATTTGTATTCTTTGGAGCTGTATTCTTCATCATGTATAATCAGAAAGAAATATGTGTAAGTTCAAGATGACTTATTGCCACTTCAATTTCTGTCACTTAGTATTCACACACAGCATAAATTTATCTGATCATCTGAGTTTCTAAAATAACTCCAGTGAGATTTCAGACACCTAATATTATTAATAATAAAAGCTCCATGTGTCTTTTTCATTTATGAGGGTGTTAATTCCATACTTTAGTTTACTGTGCTAAATTCACCCTTCATCTAGTTTTTGGTATTTTTATTTTTTCTCTATAAAGTCATTACCATCATTTTCTCTTTTGTGTTCACAAACTCTGAGCAAGTAAGAAAATATTGTTAAAATCATGGTCACCACGTACTGTGTTTTCTTAAACAGCACTTTCTACCAATAACTGACTTTCCAATAGTTGAATCCAGTTAACTCTCTTCTGGCATTCATCAACTATCTAAAGTAGTTTCTCTGTAGCACTTTGTTCTTTTTATTAACATTTATATATTTAAAACATTTGTTTTGTCCTTGGCCCTGCTCTGCACTTTTCTTATATTAAATCATTTAGTCCTCCTCTCAGCTTTATAAAGTAGATGCTCTTATCCCCTTGAAGGACGAGGAAACTGAGGTACAAAGAGATTAAATTACTCGCCCATCACATAGTGAGTAAGCAGTGGAGCCATCATCAGGCCTAGGTAGTCATGGTTGGATTTTCATTCTGGGCATTCTTTCCTCTTTTGGCTTAAAGCATACTACTCATTTCCTATCTTTCTGGACACTTTTTAATATCCTTTATTAGATCTTCCTCTTTCATTGGGATGGTACCCTGAAGTTTCCCAGCATTCTATTCTTGTAATGTTGGTGTTATCCCTTGGAACTCTCTTTTACTCATTCCCAGAGCTCATCTATTCAGTTCAGTTCAGTTCAGTCACTCAGTATTGTTTGACTCTTTGTGACACCATGAATCGCAGCACGCCAGGCCTCCCTGTCCATCACCAACTCCCAGAGTTCACTCAGACTCACATCCATTGAGTCGGTGATGCCATCCAGCCATCTCATCCTCTGTCATCTCCTTCTCCTCCTGCCCCCAATCCCTCCCAGCATCAGGGTATTTTCCAATGAGTCAACTCTTCGCATGAGGTGGCCAAAGTATTGGAGTTTCAGCTTCAGCATCAGTCCTTCCAATGCACACCCAGGACTGATCTCCTTTAGGATGGACTGGTTGGTCCTCCTTGCAGTCCAAGGGACTCCCAAGAGTGTTCCAACACCACAGTTCAAAAGCATCAATTCTTTGGCACTCAGCCTTCTTCACAGTCCAACTCTCACATCCATACATGACTACTGGAAAAACCATAGCCTTGACTAGACGGACCTTTGCATAAATCTAAAAATGAGGTGGATGTTAACATCTGTACCTCCAGAGACACCTTTCCCCCAAGTTGTATGCATATTTCAACCACCAACAAGTCACCTCCAACTTGGAAGCTGAACTTTGCATTTGAACTTGAACTTTGAACAACCTTGAACTTTGCATTTGCCTCAATTTCCCCAAATTGTTCTTCAGTTCCAATATCTACACCTATTGGTGGACTCTACAGCCTCCCTCATTTCACATGTACAATCTGGCACCAAGTTCTCTTGATTTTAGTCTTACAGAGTGCTGTACTCTTGCCCCAATTTCTAATCTCACTATTATTGCATTAGTTTAGCAACTGTAGGTAGGTGTTAATTTTCTACTCTCTTTAAACTCACTAATAATTTGCAGTTGCTAAAAGTTATTTATTGAATATTGTACAATTAGCTCATGCTAGCATTCTCTGCAGCTTGAGATGTTTTAATTATTTCAGTACTGTTATTCCTCTAATATCCCCAGCCTGAGCCTGTTCTTGAGCTAGATTCCTGCCTTGTATTTGCTAAGAAAGAACCCAGTTCCTAGTTTGTCTTAGTAATGTTCTCCTTCAGGAAAAAGATACTTTTAGGGTCAAGCCTTTTTCAGAGTCTTGAAAAAAAAGATGAGCTTTTCTGCTTTCTCCCTTAGCAGTTACTAATGCACAAATAGAATGCAAAGAGATAAAAATATTTTAAGCAACACCTGGCATGCTTTTATTTGGGCTCTTTCCCTGATTTACAAAATCTCTTTGGGGATGATATTAATTACAAGATATTATCTCTCACCTAGACTTTTGCAACAACTTTCAAATTTGTTTATCTCTGTGTTCACTCTAATTTATTCTCTATATAATTAGTTCAGTTCAGTCACTCAGTCGTGTCCAACTCTTTGTGACTCCATGGACTGCAGCATGTCAGGCTTCCCTCTCTGTCACCAACTCCCGGAGCCTACTCAAACTCATGTCCATCATGTCAGTGATGCCATCTAACCATCTCATCCTATATATAATAATCTTTCTAAAATGAAAAAAAAAATCAATTGGTCCCTGAATAAAGTGAAAATTTTTTCAGAATGGCTTTTGGATCTTTGACAAGTTAGTTGGATATGACATCTCCAGCCTCATCTCTCTTTCCAGCCACGTCCTCTAAATTCAAGTCACAGCAACTTCTGGCCTTTATGACTTTGCACAAGCTTTTCCCCTTTCTCTAATGCCATTTGCTCTTTTCATATCCATCAAGAGCTGACCCTGACATGACCTCCGGATGCTCTTACCAAGCTTCTCTAACCACTTACCCATCATGTTATCCACAACAGCCAGGCTAGGCTAGGACTCTTGTGTCTGATTTTCATTTGGCTCCTGGCTACCAACACTTCTTATAGTTGTCTTAGATCCACTCTTTTGTTTATAAAATTTCATTTAGATTCTATGACTTGATTCTCATTAATTTTTAGATATGATTTTACTTCTGACTTTTTTTCCCCACCTGAAGCAACTATCCCACAAGATGAAACCTTGACCCTCAGACTCAGTCAGCTTTCAGGAAACTCCTATAAATCTGATGACCTCTCACAGATATCATGCAGTCTGTTAAAAATCTTTCCATTCTTCTCAGACAGAATTAATCACTTGGAACTTCCAGGGTCATCCTCTAGTCATACTTCTATTCTAATATTTATGCATTGCAGTTATATGTGTATTCATGTAAAGTCACTTCAGTTGTGTTCGGTTCTTTACAACCCCATGGACTGTAGCCCCAGGCTCCTCTGTCCATGGGATTCTCCAGGCAAGAATACTGGAGTGGGTTGCCATGTCCTCCTCCAGGGGATCTTCCCAACCCAGGGATTGAACCTGAGTCCCTTTTGTCTCCTACATTGGCAGGTGGATTCTTTACCACTAGCACTACTTGGGAAGTCCCTTTGCAGTTAGAACTACTGTAATACTTCAGACCATATTCTCAGGTGTGAAAAGTAATCCACTTCTGTTGAACCTTCTATTGGACCCTGTCCTTGTTGCTCCCAGAGACCCTCATATCCCTTTATCACTTCTGTTTGGCCTTTCCCACACATCAATGTGCCTTCAGTTTCCTCAGCCTGCACCTGTAATTCTGCAGAGGACTACCTTCAGACTTCTGGGACTGCTTCTCCCAGAAAAGCTCAGAGAGCTGGAGGTGCCTAGGAATTACTTCCCTCCAGGGCGACTATTAGCCAGTGATTGGATGGTGAGGGAGTCCCAGTCAAGGGACAAGAGGACTCTCTACCCTGAGATGTAGGCTGTAGCCCTTTCTGTGGGACTTTGTCTAAACTGTTACTCGACTTCTTTCTCCTCTACACTCTGCTTCCCCTTTTCCCTCATTGGTTTCTCTTCGGAATATTTCCCCAGTAATTCACTTGCACAGGACTCCCTGCCTCACAATTGACTCCTGGGAATCTTGACTTAAGACTCCACTTAATCTCCCTTTTAAATCCATTTTGTTTGATTACAGAAAAAATTATCTAAATGAATTATGGATAAACTTCATCACTTCAGATTTCATCTCAACAAACTCAGAATTTTTATCAGATCTCTTTTCTTCATGAGTTCTGGTTGAGTAGTCATGCTGGAGGTGATTTTTTTTTTAAATAGGATAATAAAGGATGGTGTCCAGCTGGACTCAGTTGTCAGAATCTATCAAAGTGATATATTATCTTGCTACTCCATTATCTGTTTCCATGTTTGCTATGGCTACAGTACAAGCTTTACAGTGCTAGGTCCCTGTCTTTTTTTTTTTTTTTTTTAATTCTTATACTTAAAACAGAGACACTAACTGTTGAGTGGAAATAATAACAATATAACACCTTTGTAAACTGGGCATTATCATCCTAGCCTTACCGGTAATGTAAATAAGACTAACAGATATTAAATAATTAAAGCAAATGAAGATAGTTGATTAATAGTAGAACCAGAGTGGGGCTTCCCTCGTAGCTCAGCTGGTAGAGAATCCACCTGCAATGCAGGAGACCCTGGTTCAGTCCCTGGGTTGGGAAGATCCCCTGAAGAAGGGATAGGCTACCCACTCCAGTATTCTTGGGCTTCCCTGGTGGCTCAGCTGGTAAAGAATCTGCCTGCAATATGGGAGAGCTGGGTTCAATCCCTGGGTTGGGAAGATCACCTAGAGGAGGGCATGGTGACCCACTTTAGTATTCTTGCCTGGAGAATCCCTATGGACAGAGGAGCCTGGCAGGCTACAATCTATGAGGTCTCAAAGAGTCAGACATGACTGAGTGACTAAGCACAGCACAGAACCAGAGTATAGGTGTTCTGACTTAATATAAATTCTTCCACATTACCCATGCCTGTCTCCCTCCTCACCAGGTCTCATAGCTGTTTCTCTATGCTTGGGGCTCAAGGGAAGGTCATGCTTATGCTGATCTCAGCCACCAGAAAAACGAATCTTCCTGTAGACCTGTTAGAGGGGACTAGAGTCATTCTAAAGGCTTTGTCACTACTGGAAATAAAACCCAGAATGTTCTTTCCTGGGCTTCCTTCTTAAATATGAATATTAATCAACTCCTTTCTTTCCTCCTTAGAGAAATTCTCTGCAGTTTGAAACTTCCATTGGAAACATGCCTGTAATAAGATCAGGCATCAGTTTTGATATCATTTTTATCTGCCTTCTATGGGGGGAGGGGAAGAGGTCTTGCCACACTGGAGGGGAAGTAGTGGGTCTTTAGGGAAGGTGTGTGTTTGTAGCTTGAATCAAAAAGAAGATCAAATAGTAAGGGAACTATCCTATGATGACAATGGAAGACATGTACTCCAGGAGCTTTTGATGTAAGGACAATGCTTTTGAATGATTGATATTAGAGTGAACAAGAAGTCTTAGCACTGTACTCTTTCTTAATCCCATCAATTCTCACTCTCAGGAGTTCAGGGCCTTAGATCAGGTTGTATCTTGTAAGATTTAGAAGGCATCTCTGGTACCTTCAGAGGAGCAGAGATGGCATGACCTCTTGTTATGCATGTGTGCAGGTTTCTGAGCCCTCCTGTTGTAGCATCGTACCTTTGCTGAGTTGTGTGACTACAGAAACGGCGTGGAGCGATGCTGCTCACATATTCTGCCTAGCAGGAGGGAGGAACAGTGCAGTTTGAAAGATGTGATTTAGTTAATATGCTACACTTTGCTCTCAGGCACTTGGGGGCACATCTTTTGTTATTCTGCTTATTTTTCCTGACAAGGGCATGATTTGGCAGTTTGTTAAGGAACAACATTACATTTAGTGGAAGAGCACTTTCCGTTTTAAAACTTTTAACTTGAATTAATGTCATGTAGAGTGTATTTGTTCTAACCTATTGACTCTCAGCACTTACACACCTTAGGAAGATCCATCCATATGTACAGAGCCTGAAATTATTTGTAATTTTGTAATGTGTGTCATTGTAGCATTCTTAAATGCCATTATGAATTAAATACAGTAGTATCATCTTATATTCCATTTTGAGATCTTAAAGTTGACATTTGCTTTTTGCAAATAAATTTCATGCAAAAATTGGCATAGTACTCTCTCCAGCTTATACATTTATGGTATTTTCATCTTTTTCACTTAAAACCTTGAATAGTAATTTAGGGGCTTTTTTAATTCCTAGAGATATATTGGGAATGAAAAGATGTCTATATTAGGAAATATATTAAAAAGCTAAATAATAATTTGTATGTTCCGGACTGCCTTCCAGTAAAATTTTTAAGTTTAATAAAATTTGACCTCAGCTAAAAAACTTCCTAAGTGTATGTCCCCTCCTTCTAGTATCCACTGTCCACAGGATGACCTTTTACCTTCCTTCCTTTACATATACCTCTGTGCCTCCTGGAGTATGGGTCTCTTCTGCATCAAAAGCCATGGTGACTCCTTCTGAAAGAGCTGAGGACTCCTTACCACCAGAGTCTAGGAGGGGCTGATAGCTAGGATATCCTTGTTTCATCCTTAACAATGACAGCTCCTGAATCATCCTCAGCACCATGCTCCAGCTTCAGGACTTCAGTTACCTCTGAGGATGATTTGTTGCCATTCAGTTGCTAAGTAGTATCCCACTCTTTGCGACCCTTTGGATGGCAGTACTCCAGGCTTCCCTGTCCTTCACTATATTCTTGAGTTTGCTCAAACTCATGTCCATTTAGTCAGTGATGCCATATAACTGTCTCATCCTCTGTGGTCCTGTTCTCCTTCTGACCTCAGTCTTTACCAGTGTCAGGGTCTTTTCAAATGAGTTAGCTCTTTGCATCAGGTGGCCAAAGTATTGGAGTTTTCAGCTTCAGCCTCAGTCCTTCCAGTGAATATTCAGGACTGATTTCTTCTAGGATTGACTGATTTGATTTCCTTGCAGTTCAAGGTACTCTCAAGAATCATCTCCTTCACCACAATTAGAAAGCATCAAATTCTTTGGTGCTCAGCCTTCTTTGTGGTCCAACTCTCACATCCATATGTAACTACTGGAAAAACTATACCTTTGGCTAGATGGACCTTTGTCAGCAAAGTGATGTCTCTGCTTTTTAATATGCTGTCTAGGTTTATCATAGCTTTCCTTTCAAGGAGTAAGCATCTTTTCATTTCATGGCTGCAGTCACCATCCATAGTGTTTTTGGAGCCCAAGAAAATAAAATCTGTCACTGCTTCTACTTTTTCCCCATCTATTTGCCATTAAGTGATGGGACTGGAAGCCATGGACTTAGTTTTTTGAACGTTGAGTTTTAAGCCAGCTTTTTCACTCTCTTCTTTCACACTCCTCAAAGGCTCTTTAATTCCTCTTCCCATTCTGCCATTAGAGTGGTATCATCTGCATATCTGAGGCTGTTGATATTTCTCCTGGCAATCTTGATTCCAGTTTATGATTCATCCAGCCTGGCATTTCACATGATATACTTTGTAAATAAGTTAAATAAGTGGGGTGACAATGTACAGCTTTCACGTACCCTTTTCCCAATTTTGAACCAGTCTGTTGTTTCATGTCTGGTTCTAACTGTTGCTTCTTGGCCTGCATACTGTAATGGCTTCCTCCAAATAACCAACTGAACTCTCTCACTTGTCTCAAGCCTGGTTAGATGCCCCATCCTCAGGAAGATCTTCCCTTGTTACCCTATCTAAAATATACCTTTCATGATCTCTTTATACCCTTACTTTATATAGTTTATTTTTTTTCTAACACATTTTACTACTTGACATCATATTAGACATCTTTAAAAAAAAACTCTCCCTCCTCATAAGGTGTAAACATCATGAGAACTGTTTAAGTTTCTGAGATAGTAAGTGCACAATATTTATTGAATTAATGAATGAATACATGCTGTGGAAATGAGAAATGCAAGATTATAAGGAGAATTGATATATTTGGAAAGAAACCTAAAATTCTTTGTTTCATCATCTTCCATGATGATTAATTTTGTTTAGAACTCTTATACAGACTAAAGGCCTGCTTTTAATTAGAGGTTACACACATATACAGATACACAATCACACAGGTGTTTAGCCAATGACAAGCAAATTAAGATATTAAATATTTACCCAGTTTAGAGGAAAGAATTACATTTCAAAACCTTAGCTTTCTTTTTGAAGTTATTTCTATATGCAAACACTGTATTTATTATCTTTTTGACTTTTTTTTTTTAACCACTGAGATGTTCATTTATCTTGAAATTCTCTAAGTGAACTAAGCTATATGCACAAAGTCTTAGTTCTGGTTAAAATATTTGATTATATACACACAGTGTCAATCTGCAGTAAGATTTAGCCAATATTGGCAGGTCAGAGTCTATATTTTTAAAGTATAGCAACAATTTCCCATTGAATAGGAATGTTTACTCTGTAAACTTTCAGAAAAAGCTTGACACTATTTTTGAGGTAGCTTTATGTATAAGACTTCTTGGTGACTCAGATGGTAAAGAATCTACCTGCAATGCGGGAGACCTTGGTTTGATCCCTGGGTCAGAAAGATCCCCTGGAGAAGGAAATATTTTTGCCTGGAGAACTCCATGAACAGAGGAGCCTGGTGGGCTACAGTCCATGGGGTCCGAAAGAGTCAAACACAACTGACCAACTAATACTTTCACTTTTCACTTTCACTTATGCATAAGACTATGATGCAAAGACAGTAGAGAAAGCTGTGTTAAAGCAGGATGTGGTGATTGTAGAATGTGGTGCCTTTTCTCTATGCCTGCCTGTCTACCTGTTAGTGGTGAAGCCAGACCTTGCTCCTAGTCTAGGTTAGAATCTGGTTATTCTCTGAATTAACCTTTTATTCCTGCCATTGCCATTAACAGAGAATTCTTTTGGAATTGTAACGCTTTAAATTCCTTGGGAAAGGAAGACTATGAATTTGGAAATGTGAGCATGGACTTTTCTGGAGCCAGGACACCACATTAATCAGAAGCACCCTGTACTAGGATCAGAGGCCCAGAAGCCACTGAATGAGGAAAGTAGGAGGGCAGTTTACTAATGAATACTGCTGCCTGTTATTTGGCAAGGACCTCACATGGAAGGAAATGGCAACCCACTCCAGTATTCTTGCCTGGAGAATCCCATGGAGGGAGGAGCCTGGTAGGCTATAGTCCACGGGTTTGCAAAGAGTCGGACACTACTGAGCTACTTCACTTTCACTTTCACATACATTATCCTAGTTAGCCTTCACGATTATCCTGCTAGGCAGATGTTATTAACCCTATTTTACAGAAAATAAAATCTAAAACCCAAGAGATGAAATAACTTACTAATGTTTCCCAGTTAATAAATCATGAAGGCAGGGTTTGAGCCCTGTTCTAAAAGGCTCAAAATTCATGCTTTTTGTGCTATACCGTATCACTAAAAGTGAAAAAAATGGTGATACAGACAAATTTAGGCACCATTACTCTGTGTTATTAATACTTGCCTAACGCTGTGTACTTTCAGATGGTAAAGAATCTGCCTGCTATGCAGGAGACCCAGGTTTGATCCCTGGGTTGAGGAGATCGTTGGAGAAGGAAATGGTAACCCACTCCAGTATTTTTGTCTGGACAATTCCATGGATAGAGGAGCCTGGCGGGCTACAGCCCATGGGATTGCAAAGAGCTAGACATGACTGAGCAATTAACATACTGCTACTGCTGCTGCTGCTAAGTCGCTTCAGTCGTGTCCGACTCTGTGCGACCCCAGAGACGGCAGCCCACCAGGCTCCCCTGTCCCTGGGCTTCTCCAGGGAAGAACACTGGAGTGGGTTGCCATTTCCTTCTCCAATGCATGAAAGTGAAAAGTGAAAGGGAAGTTGCTCAGTCATGTCCGACTCTTAGCGACCCCCTGGACTGCAGCCTACCAGGCTCCTCCATCCATGGGATTTTCCAGGCAAGAGTACTGGAGTGGGGTGCCATTGCCTTCTCCGAATTAACATACACATGTACTTTAATCAAGTTGAGTATATGGAATAATAATGGAATATAATATAAAATAAGGTGTATTTTTAATTTGATAAGGACAGCCCTACCTTTAGGACTCTGGAGGTCACTGGAATGGGAGTGTGCAAATTTCATGAGGGCCTAAAGTGTTTTTTAGGAGAAAAAACCTTATAAGTCTCCAAACCAGCTTTCAGCACTCAAGTAGGTGTGCCAGTATATTTATTACACAGGTAAAACAAGAGGGACCAAACCTGAAATACATAAGTAAACCCTGGAGGGATAACCCAGGGAGCCTTTTAGGACATCCTTCTGATGGAAAGTTGGGTTCAGAGTCATGTTTATCTGAATATTAAAAGAAACATCGCCTAAAATGCACCCACAAGGTGTTAAGTTAGGACACAGCTACACAAGTGCCATCACCTGGAATGGGCTGTGCAGTTCCTTTCTACTGTGTTATAGTTTTCCTTAAGAATATTATTTCCTCTCTAGTCTATGCTTGAGGGACATGTTAAAATCCTTTATCCCTAAATTCAGTCTGTTATAGCCAGTGCCATCTAAGTCCCTCAGGGACACCCTCCTTCTTTAGGTGTTTCCCTTGAAACATTTAATTTTCTCTCTCACATGATTGGCGATGGCCAGGGCTGGCAGTACCACGGGATGGCATGGTGAAATGATTATTCCTACTGACTAGCATGGTCCTTCTTTTGCAGGATCATATGCAATTTTGGATGATTCTCACTTACATAGGACATAGGATGAATGCAGGTTTCTGGCTACAGATAACTGAACTCTGACCCTTGACATTGCACTGTGTATGTATGCTCATTTACCTGCTCTTGCCTGTTTCTCCACTATAAAGAATCTGAATGTATCTATCATGTTATGAAGCAGGTGCTTTTGGAGAAAATTAATGTGTTCTAATTGGCAAGCTGAGGAAGTAGTCTGCAAAAGGGGAAAATTCCAAAACATTAATCAGGGGAAAAATAAATAGACAACTTTTTGTGCCAGTAAGAAAAGTATAGCATCAACATGAGCATTAGACACCTCTGAGTGCTAAGCTTAAATAACAGGGAGGGACACAGTGTAATAATAGGCCCAGATCTTGATTACTTTTCCTAATGACAGTGAAGCACAGCATGGAAAAGTGACAACTTGAGATAATTCAAAATGTCACATTAGCTTTGGGTTTCAATCTCTTCTATAACCAGTCTTCATAAAAACTGCTAATGAGTAGTAAATTAGACTGATTTGAGTTTTACTTCAATTTGCTTCTTGTGCAAATCTTTAAAGAAAGGGTGTAAGGCAGTGGGATGTCGTAGATAGCATATTAGAGCAGAAGTCAAGCAACCTGAGTTAGAGGCTGCACTCTGCAATTAACAATCTGTGAGCCTCTGGGCAAGGCAGGCAAAGAAATTAGCTGTTCATGAACATCTGTCAGGCGCCATGCATTGTGCTAGGTCCAAAGGAGACAGGTAAATAAGGCTGGTGCCGTGTCCTCCAGCTGCTCACAGTCTGGTGGTGGAGACTGACATGTAGAAAGATAATCGGAATATCTTATGACAAGTCTTTCATAGAGTTATGGGCAATGGACTATGGGCATTCAGAATATAGGGCTGTGATTAACAATGAGAAAATCAAGAAGGGTACATGTAATAATAATTAAAATAACGCATTTTAGGAAGTATCAATACATTGAAAAGAGTAAAATGAAACAGATATTAACTTTAATCACATATTTTATTTAATCCAAAGTACTATTTCAACATATAGTAGACATAAAGTTGTTAATCAGATAAGTTTACATCATTTTTTTAACTCTTTTTTTTTTTTTTTTTTACTAAGTCTTTGAAATTCAATGTGACATACAGTCACACAGCACATTTAAATCTGGACTAGCCACATTTCAAGTGCCTAGTGGCCACATGTGGCTAGTGGTTACCATCTTTAACAATGTAAGATTAGTCTGCATCTATGTCCAAAAAGACTTAAAGCATTTGTGCACCAGTCAATGAGGGATTCCTAGCTTAATATGAGGACAGACAAAAAAAACGTAGGGGCTTTAATTCTCAATAGCAATGGTTCTAATATATGGGTTCATAAACTGATTCTGGACTGAGTTCATAAGAATCTTCTAGGAAGCTTGCAAAAGACAGATTCCTGGATCTTTGAGATTTCAAATCATTGGATTTGGGTAGAGCTTAGAAATATGTATTTTATAAAAGAACTCTGATTATACCTAGGTGTGTGCAAGGCTGGGAACTACTGACAATCCACTGAATAGGAGGCCCCTGTGATGATCATAAAGGTCATTTAATTTTAGGTAGCATCAGCAGAAGAATAGTTCTCTATGTGGATGAGCTGCAAGTTAAGTATTTCTTGAGAAACTGCATCCTTTCTCTTGGACTGGTGTGGTGTCTAGAGTGGTCCTCCCTCCCCGTCAGTTCTGTCTACTTGTTCAGTGGAGAGTTGATGGTGTCTCTGCACCAAGCTTCAAGAAAGTGTGCATATTTCGTTTGCCCATTTGATTCACATATTTTTGTCTGATGTCTTTCAAATGAGTTGTCCCAAACTTGGCTATGAGATCCTTCTTGTTGACACTAAAAAAAAAAAAAAAAAAAAACTTTCATGAACCCCTCTCCAGGTTTACTACATCAGAAACTTAGGGAGTGGGGCCTCAAATGATTATTTTTACAAACTCCCCAGGGATCACTTGGTGTCAGAAAAGTAGTTGAGTTGTAGTGACCTAGAGAGTCTTTGGGAATGTATAACTAAGATTACTACTCTCTTTGCCAGATTTTAGAGCTGTTTTGCCACCATATAGAATGTGGTATAATGGCCTTAGGCAGTCCTTGTTTGATATTTGGCTCTTTAGCTTACTAACTGTGTGATCTTGTTGAGTTATTTACCATGTTTGACCCTTTGTTTCCTTATGAATAAAATGGGAATAATAATCAATTAATAAGGCTATTGTTAGTGCCTTGGGGCTCATGTCTTTGTTCTCTTTATGTTTGATCATTCTGTGATCTCATTTGGTCTGATGACGAGATTTTAAGCTGATAACTTTCCAACCTAACTTGCCCTCTTTCTTTAACCTGGACCATCTGTGACTAACTGCTTTAAGCATATTTTTACTTGAATATATGATTAACTTCTCAAATATAACATGCCTAAAACATCACTCCCTAATCAGTTTCCAAAATCAGTTTCAACAGTAATCTGACTCATCTTGCTGCTGCTGCTGCTGCTGCTAAGTCGCTTCAGTTGTGTCCGAATGTGTGCAACCCCATAGACGGCAGCCCACCAGGCTCCACCGTCCCTGGGATTCTCCAGGGAAGAACACTGGAGTGGGTTGCCATTTCCTTCTCCAATGCATGAAAGTGAAAAGTGAAAGTGAAGTCGCTCAGTCCTGTCCGACTCTTCTCGACCCCCTGGACTGCAGCCTACCAGGCTCCTCCATCCATGGGATTTTCCAGGCAAGAGTACTGGAGTGGGGTGCCATTGCCTTCTCCGCTGACTCATCTTAATAAATGGCAATGCCAAACTTCCAGTTGCATAGGTCAAAAACCTTGGACTCATCCTTTATTCTCTTTCACATTTCACTTTAGCAAATCTTGTCATCTCTGCTTTTAAAATTATACAGAATTTGATAACTTCTCATTAAGTCTACCATTACCATTCTGGTGATTTCTTGTCTTGATTATTTCAATAAGATAAACTATTTTCCTTTTTTGTTTCTCCTTTTCCATAGTTTGTTCTCAACAGTCTAGCCAGAGCTACTTACTATTTTTTACCCAAGGATGTCAGAGATTAAAAAAAAAAAGTTAGGAACCTGATCAATTTTGTGAGACTTTCATGAGAAACAGGAAACTGGTCCAGCAAATATTTTGAGAGGGGCTCTTTGGCTGAGATATTGGATCCGTATTCCCATAAAACTTTCTAACATAGATTTGTACTTTGTTCTTTCTTCTGGAAAGTGGATATCTATGGAATTTATTACCTGTTTTTCCATCTCTAGGGATTTTCCTAACCACTGTCCACATGACTGTAGCAGGAATTACTATTTTGATTAAGTGTGGCCATATTCCTTTAAAATGTGGTTGACTAAGTGGTAAGCATCTATACCACAATCAGTGAGTTTATTTCAATAGAATTTGGACTTAAGACTAAGACATGAGCCTGTATCTCCATGAGTACATGTACTGGATTGAATTGTGCCTTCCTCAAATATATGTTCAAGTCCTAACCCCTTCCCAATCCCAGATATCCCTGATAACCCTGGGGATGTGACTTTATTTGGAAATAGGGTCTTTGCAGATGTAACCCAAGTTAAAATGGGGTCTGAGGAGCAAAGGCAAGTTTATAAGAAAGAATGATACTGGTATGCTGAGAGAAGCCAGAGAATAAATCCTAATAGCATTTGAATTTTTGATTCCAATTTCCCTTGAGCCCATACTGAGCACCAGCAGTATTTCCAAGCTTATTTACAATAAATTTCCAGATCAGTTTTAGTTAGTTTCTGTTACTTGCAACCACAATAATACTAATCAATTCATTTTTCCACCAGAGGCCTTTCTTTTGTGGATCAGCTTTTCCTTCTGGACTTCATGTATTTAGAAACATAACTCTTCCTTACTCTTTCAATTGTTGTTACTGTTTGGTCACTTAAGTTTCGTCTGACTCTTTGAAGCATGTACTGCAGCAGGCCAGGTTTCCCTGTCCTTCACTATTTACCAGTTTGTTCATGTCCATTGAGTCAGTGATGCTATCTAACAATCTCATCCTCTGCTGCCCCCTTCTCCTTTTGTCTTCCATCTTTCCTAGCATCAGGATCTTTTCTAATGAGTCAGTTCTTCGCATCAGGTGGCCAGAGTATTGAAGCTTCAGCTTTAGCATCAGTCCTTCCAAAGAATATTTGGGGTTGATTTCCTTTAGGATTGACTGGTTTGATCTCCTTGTTTCAACTAGCAATAGTTTGAAGCATCACTGATTTATCTCTTGGGACTCAAGGCAAACAGTTTGTTTTTTACTTGAATGCCTATGGATTTGGAAATGACTCCCACAGAAAGATACACTATAATAATGAAAAAATTTTATCGTTAGAGAAATTTACCTTGTTTCATGACTTCTTTAGAGACCATTACACTGGAGGGCTTTCTGAACTTCATTTCTGAAAACCTGCTGAATATAAAGTACTGTTCTAGGTGCTGGAGGAATACAAAGATGAATGACACATTGTTACTTTCCTCAAAGAGTTTAGAGATCAGTAAAGGATGAGACCTGAAAACAATACAGTAAAAGCTAGGATGGGACGAAGCAAGTGCTATGATAGAAGTAGGATCAATAGGTTCAGAAGAGAGTGTGTTTATTTCTAACTGGGTTATCAGTGAAGGCTTGAATGATGCGAAGAATTTTGAAACATGGGGATAGATGATCCCTCACTATTAAAAAAGCTAGGTTAAATGTCCCTGTTAAATACTCACAGCTTCCTGTTCATCTTCCTATTCAGTGTGTATTTTCACCACTGCATTGCAAGTTCTGTAAGAGCAGTGATCACATTTGTCATGGTCAGTATTACATCTTCAGAGCTTACCATTATACTTAGTACTAGCAGTTGTCAAAATATGCTTTTTGCATGAATGAATGAACTAGAAAAGAAAGTCATGCCACATACAGAATGGAGCAGGAGGGTGATTCTCTATTTGTGTGGTTTTAAGGACTTCAGTAAGAACAGCTCATGTAGTTTTACTCTAGTATTTTTACGTTAATGTGACTAGTTACGCCTCATATGTTTTTTCCTTTCTATTTCAACCAGCAGATTCTATTGGCTCTGTTTAAGTTACTGAAAAAATAATTTGTCTGATTTGTCCATCTTTTCCAGTTGGGCCATAAATGTCAGTGGCCAGTTTTATACTGGCTGTCTTAGGGTCATTTTTTTCTACCAATAGGTCAGTCACCCATAACCGGAAAAAAGTTCTGTAGTTCAAAACATGAATGTCTAAAGAGTATGATCTAGTTGTGGAATAGTTTAACTTAGAAAAAGATTTGGATTTCACAGGCAATGACTGATCTACCTAGAATATTCCTCCCCTGAAATAGCCTAATATGTACCATGAAAAATTGGCTTCCCCACATTTATCACAGACACAAGAGCTTGGTAGAAAATGTTAAGTAAGGTAGGAGATGATCTGGTTAGAATAGATGGAAACACTTATTCAAAGAACAATGTGAGCAACATAGAAATATGGCTTTAGATCCAGGTGTCCCAGTGTTCCTGTGTATGTGTACATGCCCAGTCTATTAAGTCATGTCTGACTCTTTGCAACCCCATGGACTGTAGCCTGCCAGGCTTCTCTGTCCATTTGATTCTTCAGGCAAGAATACTAGAGTAGGTAACCATTCCCTTCTCCAAGGGATCTCCCCCATCAGGGATTGAACCTGCAACTTCCGCAGGCGAATAACAGGTGAATTCTTTACCACTGAGCCACTAGGAAAGTACCCCACTGTTTCTACATATAAGAGATAGCTTCTTATTTTCCCCATCTTCTATTTTCTCTGCCTGCTTCTAACTTTCTCCAGAAAGAGGGAAAGAAATCAACAGAATTTGCCTTTCAGTTCAGTTGCTCAGTAACGTCTGACTCTGCAACCTTATGGACTGCAGCACACTAGGCTTCCCTGTCCATTACCAACTCCCAGATCTTGCTCAAACTCATGTCCATCAAGTCAGTGATGCTATCCAACCATCTCATCCTCTGTCAGCCTCTTCTCCTCTTGCCTTCAATCTTTCCCAGCATTAGGGTCTTTTCCAAGGAGTCAGTTCTTTGCATTAGGTGGCCAAAGTATTGGAGTTTCAGCTTTAGCATCAGTCCTTCCAATGAATGTTCAGGACCGATTTCCTTTAGGATTAACTGGTTTGATCTCCTTGAAATCCAAGGGACTCTCAGGAGTCTTCAACACCACAGTTCAAAAGCATCCATTCACTAATGGCATTGTCTTGATTTTGAATAAGATTTTCAACTAAGTACAGAATTTATACATTATTATATATTTATTTTTTGTTTCCTAACTGAGTTGTGGCTTCTAACCCATTCTCTTCTCCCTTGGAAGGTGGGCTGGGCAAAAGAAATTTACATCCATATGATTAATGCAGTTGTGGAGGTGAAGAAATCCAGAAATTCAGACCTGGTGATTCCAAATTATTTTTCCTAAGTTTAAGTGAGGGAGTCAGAGAACACAACAAAAAACCACTACTAACAAAAAGGAATCCCTTCGTATTGTGCAGTATGACTGTGTGTATATGCATATGGCTGTTGGAGATATTGTTGGCAGCTAAGATGAGGTGAAGGAGGCAGGAAGTTTGAGTGACTGACTGGCATGAGTATTTGAGATGTACTTGGCATCCATTTAACTATGTTTCTGCCTCCTAGTTCTTAACTTGGCTCAGTAATTTTAATAAATCACTTTGTAGGCCTAATGTTAATAAGGAAATCCCATTGCTTAGCTTTGCCTTGAGGCAGCATAGGCATATTTTGTAGTGTTGTATTTGGCTGAAATTTCATCTCTCTGTTTGACTATATTCAAAGATGGTTTCTTGCTATTTATTACTATGTGTATGGACTCAGGTTGTGAGAAGTGACCAACAATCTGAAGCATATCTACCTTCATAGACCAGGGCTATAAAGACAAAACTGACCAGTAAACTTGACTTAGGCTTTCTCTAACCTTTCCTAAGCAACAGGTAGTGATGGCAGTAACAGGCCAGTCTTTTTAATAACGACTTTTTTTCAGGATAAGTTACCCTACAACTAGAAGCACCTCACAAGAACAACATTACTAATTATTCCAATGATTGAAAGGGATAAATTTTAATTGTGACTTTCCTCCTTGCCCTCAGCATTGTAGAACCCTATAGCTAAGATGACTGGTTGCTACCCAATAGTCATATTTCTTTCTTATTCCTTCTTGGAAGATATCTTGGACTTTACCATGCCTAGATGCAATACCTTGAACCATGTCAGCTTTCTTATAGCAATGCAGAGGACTGGCTCAAAAACAAAACAGACACATGGATAATTGTACACTAAAATATAAAAAAGGACTTTGGTGGGTCCCCAAAGAAGTCATTAAGCTGCTGAGTTAACACAGGGATTTATTACATAATTTATTATTATTTTAAGTTGTTTTCATCTATTTGTGATTGAAATCTTCCCAAACAGCACTTTCTTCTTTTATACTACCATTTTTTTCTTGCTCACATGTCACTTTCCCACATAGTAGGTTTAAGCTGATGAGTATGCTGAACGTTTCTTGAAGGTAAGAACTGTATTTTAACCATATCTGGCCATAGCTTTTGGTTTTTACCAGTGCTCACTATACTGAGTGAATGGTTGTCAATTTATTTGGATTAAGATGTTAATTAATATCCCAGGTTACGATAATAGCTTTAAGAATCACCATTCCTAGAGATATTTATTCTTCAAAATTATAGGGAGGGTTCTATTGTACACTTGCTAGGTATTTGGCAATTTGTATAATTTAATTTCATTTTATCCTCACAAGAAATTTTGAGTGTAGACATTAGTACACCTATTTTTGCATTGAGAAATTTTTCTTAAAAAGAGAATGCAGCTTGCTTAAAGGCACCCTTCTAGGAGTAGAAGAATTATTTTAAACATTTACTGACATACAATATATACATAAAAGTGCATGTATCATTAAGTGCACAGCTCAATGAATTTTCATAAAGTACACCATAATATAATCAGATGTACCTCAACCAAAAAACTTTAAGTATTAGTACCTCAGAAGCCCCCTTGTCTCCTTTCTAGTGGTTATCCCTCTCTCCACCAAGGATAACCACTAACTTATTCTAGTACAAAAGCCTTGCCTGCTCTTTTTCTTTCTCTGTTTAGAGAGATATGCTAAGCTATAGTCTCTTTTATGTCTAGCTTCTTCAACATTTTGTTTTTGAGGTTCTTCCATATTATTTCATGTGGTTTAAAATTGTTATTGGTATTGTTCTATAGTGTTCCATTGAATAAAGACACATCCTTCTTGTATGCATTCCATCTCATGCTCTTTTTAACAAAATTCTAAAAATTTATATATTAAATTTTAAAAAACTTACATAATTTAATAAAAATATATTTAAAGCATACAATGTGATAATTTGATATGCATATACATAATAAAATGATGATTACAGTCAAGCTAATTAACTTTTCTTTTGGAGAGCTACCTTTTGTTTTCTTTTTGGTGTGATGTGGTAAGTGATTCTGAAAGCTATATATTTTTAGGGTATTTCCAGTGTTATACAGTATTATTAAGTACAGTCACCATGCCTGTTTGTTACTTAGATCTCTAATTGATTCATCCTGTACAACTGCAACTTTGTATCCTTTGAACAACCTCTCCCTATTCCACCATCCTCCCCCGCCACCCCAGCCCCAACCTCTCCAGTTCCCAGGAACCTGTTTTACTCTACTTATACGAGTTTGATTTTATTTTAGATTCCACATATAAGTGAGGTCACACAATATTTGTCTCTTTCTGATGCATTTCACTTAGCATAATGTCCTCAAGTTTCATCCATATTGTCACAAATGACAGGATTTCCTTCTGTCTCATGGCTGAATAATATTCCATTGATATATGTATAATTGATTCCCCGACTCAGGAATTGAACTGGGGTCTCAGTCATGTCCGACCCTTTGCTACCCCATGGACTATAGAGTCCATGGAATTCTCCAGGCCAAAATACTGGAGTGGGTAGCCTTTCCCATCTCCAGGGGATCTTCCCAACCCAATGACTGAGTGACTTTCACACACACACACAACATCTATATATATATGTATATGTATATTCACACACACATACACACACACACACACACACACATATATATATATATATATAATTTGTTGTTGTTGTTCAGTTGCTCAGTTGTGTCTGACTTTTTGTGACCCCATAAATTGCAGCATGTCAGGCTTCCCTGTCCTTCACTATCTCCTGGAGCTTGCTCAAACTCATGTCCATTGAGTCAGTGATTCCATCCAACCATCTCATCCTCTGTTAGCCCCTTGTCTTCCTGCCCTCAATCTTTCCCAGCATCTGGGTCTTTTCTAATGAGTTGGCTCTTTGCATCAAGTGGCCAAAGTATTGGAGCTTCAGCTTCAGCATCAGTCCTTCTAATGAATACTCAGAGTTGATTTCCTTTAGAATTGACTGGTTTGATCTCCTTACAGTCCAAGAACTCTCAAGAATCTTCTCTAATACCACAGCTCAAAAGCATCAATTCTTTGGGGCTCAGCTCTCTTTATAGTCGAACTCTCACATCCATACATGACTACTGGAAAAACCATGGCTTTGACTAGACAGACCTTTGTTGGCAAAGTGATAACTCTGCTTTCTAATATGCTGTCTATGTTGGTCATACCTTTTCTTCCAAAGAACAACTGTCTTTTAATTCTGTGGCTGCAGTCACCATCTGCAGTGATTTTGAAGCCCAAGAAAATAAAGTCTATCATTTTTCCATTGTTTCCCCATCTATTTGCCATGAAGTGATGGGACCAGATGCCATGACCTTAGTTTTTTGAATGTTTAGTTTTAGACTAGCTTTTTCACTCTCCTCTCTTACTTTCATCAAGAGGTTCTCTCTCTCACTCTCTCTCTCTCTTTCTCTCTCTCTCTCTGTATATATATATATGCCATGACATACACTTACTTTATTCCCATCTTTTGGCTGTGATGAATAATGCTGCAATGAATGTAGAAGTGCTATCTTTTCGAGTCAGTAATTTCATTTCATTTAGATATATATCCAAAAGTAAGAATGTGGGTTATCTCTATTTTTAACTTTTTGAGGAAGCTCCCTATTGTTTTTTATAATGTTATCACCAATTTGCATTTCCATCAATGGTGTACAAGGATTCTCTTTTTTCTACATTCTTGTCAGCACTTCCTACTTCATGTATTTTTAAAAATTTTTAAACAGTTTTAAAGATTGCAATCCATTTACAGTTATTACCAAATATTGATGTTTGCCATGCTGTACAATGCATCCTTATAGTTTGTCTTATACTCAGTAATTTGTACCTCTGCCCTCCCTTACTGTCCTTCCCCTCTCCTCAGATTCTGCTGCTTTTTTGTGATACTTACTAGTTTTTTATATTTGTTAGATTCCACATATAAGTGATATACAGCATTTGTCTTTCTCTGTCTTACTTATTTCTCTTAGCATAATGTCCTCTAAGTCTATGCATGTTGCTGCAAATGGCAAAATTTTGTCCCTTTTATGACTAGGTAGTATTTCACTGTGTGTGTGTGTGTATGCACTACATCTTCTTTATCCAATCATCTCTTGATGGATGTTTAGGTTACTTCTATATCTTGGCAATTGTAAATAATGCTGCCCTGAACATTGGGATGAATGTATGTTTTTAAATTAGTGTTTTTATTTTAAGTTATATACCGAGAGTGAAACTGTTGGGTCATATCAGATCAGATCAGTCGCTCAGTCGTGTCCGACTCTTTGCGACCTCATGAATTGCAGCACACCAGGCCTCCCTGTCCATCACCAACTCCCAGAGTTCACCCATACTCACGTCCATCGAGTCAGTGATGCCATCCAGCCATCTCATTCTCTGTCGTCCCCTTCTCCTCTTGCCCCCAATCCCTCCCAGCATCAGAGCTTT
>NW_011494843.1:1690463-1690956 GCF_000754665.1 Bison bison bison | reverse complement strand
TCTGACACTGTTTCCACTGTTTCCCCATCTATTTCCCATGAAGTGGTGGGACTGGATGCCATCATCTTCATTTTCTGAATGTTGAGCTTTAAGCCAACTTTTTCACTCTCTACTTTCACTTTCATCAAGAGGCTTTTTAGTTCCTCTTCACTTTCTGCCATAAGGGTGGTGTCATCTGCATATATGAGGTGATTGATATTTCTCCCGGCAATCTGGATTCCAGCTTGTGTTTCTTCCAGTCCAGCGTTTCTCATGATGTATTCTGCATGTAAGTTAAATAAACAGGGTGACAATATACAGCCTTGACGAACTCTTTTTCCTATTTGGAACCAGTCTGTTGTTCCATGTCCAGTTCTAACTGTTGCTTCCTGACCTGCATACAATTTTCTCAAGAGGCAGATCAGGTGGTCTGGTATTCCCATCTCTTTCAGAATTTTCCACAGTTTATTGTGATCCACACAGTCAAAGGCTTTGGCATAGTCAATAAAGCAGA
>NW_011494843.1:1646664-1689758 GCF_000754665.1 Bison bison bison | reverse complement strand
GCTCTATTTCTTTGCATTGATCGCTGAAGAAGGCTTTCTTATCTCTTCTTGTTATTCTTTGGAACTCTGCATTCAGATGTTTATATCTTTCCTTTTTTCCTTTGCTTTTCGCTTCTCTTCTTTTCACAGCTATTTGTAAGGCCTCCCCAGACAGCCATTTTGCTTTTTTGCATTTCTTTTCCATGGGGATGGGCTTGATCCCTGTCTCCTGTACAGTGTCACGAACCTCATTCCATAGCTCATCAGGCGCTCTATCAGATCTAAGCGCAGGCGGCTGCCACGGGCGCGCTAAAGCGCAGGCGGCTGCAACCGGCGCGCTAAAGCGCAGCGCGGCCGAGAGGAGCCATCCCACGTCTGAGGTCAGGGGCAGAAGCCGGGAGGACCCCATGCCCAAAGGGCGGCAGCCAAGAGGAGTTACCTTACGTCCGAGGTCAGGGGCAGCAGCGGAGAGTACCAGAGTGCGACCGCGCAGGAACGGCGGAGAAGAGTTACCCCGCGTCCGAGGTCAGGGCGGGGTGGCCGAGAGGAGATACCCAGTGTCTGAGGTCAGGGGCGGCGAGGAGAGGAGTCACCCCGCGACGAGGTCAGGGGCGGCAGTCGGGAGGAGATACCCCACGCCCCAAGCCCGAGGCCAAGGGCGGCGGCCGGGAGGAGCAGCCCCACGCCTGAGGCCAGGGGAGGTGGCCGGGAGGACCAACCCCACATCCAAGGAGCCCTGGCTGCGCGGGTGCAGAAGGGCCTAGAGGAGCTATCCCACGGTGAAGGTCAGGAAGGGCGGCGGTGAGGAGATACCCCTTGTCCAAGGTAAGGAGCAATGGCTGTGCTTTGCTGAACCGGCCGGGAAGAGATACCCCACGCCCAAGGTAAGAGAAACCCAAGTAAAACGGTAGGTGTTGCAAGAGGGCATCAGAGGGCAAACACACTGAAACCATACTCACAGAAAACTAGTCAATCTAATCACACTAAGACCACAGCCTTGTCTAACTGAATGAAACTAAGCCATGCCCGTGGGGCAACCCAAGATGGGCGGGTCATGGTGGAGAGATCTGACAGAATGTGGTCCACTGGAGAAGGGAATGGCAAACCACTTCAGTATTCTTGCCTTGAGAACCCCATGAACAGTATGAAAAGGCAAAATGATAGGATACTGAAAGAGAAACTCCCCAGGTCAGTAGGTGCCCGATATGCTACTGGAGATCAGTGGAGAAATAACTCCAGAAAGAATGAAGGGATGGAGCCAAAGCAAAAAGAATACCTAGCTGTGGATGTGACTGGTGATAGAAGCAAGGTCCGATGCTGTAAAGAGCAATATTGCATAGGAACCTGGAATGTCAGGTCCATGAAGCAAGGCAAATTGGAAGTGGTCAAATAAGAGATGGCAAGAGTGAATGTCGACATTCTAGGAATCAGCAAACTGAAATGGACTGGAATGGGTGAATTTAACTCAGATGACCATTATATCTACTACTGCGGGCAGGAATCCCTCAGAAGAAATGGAGTAGCCATCATGGTCAACAAAAGAGCCCGAAATGCAGTACTTGGATGCAATCTCAAAAACGACAGAATGATCTCTGTTCGTTTCCAAGGCAAACCATTCAATATCACAGTAATCCAAGTCTATGCCCCAACCAGTAACGCTGAAGAAGCTGAAGTTGAACAGTTCTATGAAGACCTACAAGACCTTTTAGAACTAACACCCCAAAAAGATGTCCTTTTCATTATAGGGGACTGGAATGCAAAAGTAGGAAGTCAAGAAACACCTGAAGTAACAGGCAAATTTGGCCTTGGAATACGGAATGAAGCAAGGCAAAGACTGATAGAGTTTTGCCAAGAAAATGCACTGGTCATAACAAACACCCTCTTCCAACAACACAAGAGAAGACTCTACACATGGACATCACCAGATGGTCAACACCGAAATCAGATTGATTATATTCTTTGCAGCCAAAGATGGAGAAGCTCTATACAGTCATCAAAAAGAAGACCAGGAGCTGACTGTGGCTCAGACCATGAACTCCTTCTTGCCAAATTCAGACTTAAATTGAAGAAAGTAGGGAAAACCACTAGACCATTTAGGTATGACCTAAATCAAATCCCTTATGATTATACAGTGGAAGTGAGAAGTAGATTTAAGGGCCTAGATCTGATAGATAGAGTGCCTGATGAAACATGGAATGAGGTTCGTTGGGTCATATAGTAGGTCTATTTTTAGTTTTTTGAGAAACCTCCATACTCTTTTCCAGAGTGGCTATACTTTACGTTCCCACCAACAGTGTACAAGGATTCTCTTTTTTCCATATCATCATCAACACTTCTCTGTCTTGTTTTTTTGTTAATAGCCATTCTGTTATCTCATGTGGTTTTAATTTTTCATTTCCCTAATGCTTAATGATGTTGAGTATATTTTTATATATTTGTTGACCATTTGTATGTATTCTTTTGAGAAGTGTCTATTCAAGTCTTTTGCAATTTTTAAATTGGTTTATTTGTTTCTTGCTATTTGTGGCTCAGCTGGTAAAGAATCCACCTGCAATATGGGAGACCTGGGTTTGATCCCTGGGTTGGGAAGATCCCCTGGAAAAGGGAAAGGCTACCCACTGCAGTATTCTGGCCTGGAGAATTCCATGGACTGTATAGTCCATGGGTTCGCAAAGAGTCGGATACGACTAAGCAACTTTCACGTTCAGGTTCATTGATATGTTAGAGTTCCTTATATATTTTGGACATGAACCCCTTATCTGATATATCATTTACAAGTATTTTCTCCTGTTCCATAGGCTGTCTCTTCACTTTGTTGATGCTTTCCTTTGCAGTGTAGAAGCTTTTTAGTTTGATGCCATCCTATTTGTCTGTTTTTTATTTTGTTGCCTATACAATATTCATAAAGATAAGATGTTAATCATTTCTATCTGTGTGCCCTGCCCAGTCCCACCCTGGTCATCCTTGAAAGGTGGGAACAAAATATGTAAATGGAAAATGTACACTTTATGGTGGAAGTTAAAGTAAGAAGAATTTGCGTCCCAATTTTTTTCTTTGGGCTTCTGGGAAGGTATTATGTAATAGAATCAGCAGCAACACCTTTGTTGTGTGTATGGGTGCTGAGCTGAGGACAGTGATAGTATGGTACATTTATGTTGAGAGAAGTCTTGGTACCAGACATCTCCTTTGGCTCCTTTGTACTATAGAATGGATGCAGAATGTCCTTGTATAATTAGAGGAGATGACGCAGAGATAGCTAAGAGTAGAAAGCCAGAAAGCCTGCTTTGGGCAGGGGCCATATGGAGAACGTAGCTAAGATTTTAAATAATTTATGGTATGAATGATGCCAGAATGAGCCAAGTCATCAGAGAGGGCATGGAGATTACCAGTCATGATAAGAAAACAACCAAGTTTTACCAGTCACAAATTTCAATAGCATATACTACAGGGAAGTGAATACTCATAAAGAGCAAGGAATATTTTTAAGGAAGCCAAGAAGTTTCTGGAGGAAAGAACAAAGGACAACTCTTTGATTTAGGAATCTGTCTTCCTTCTGCCATGAGCACACTTAAGATAATATTTATATCCAGGGGCTATGTTGTCTTAGAGAAGGGGATGTGGCATAAACATTGACAGACTCTGCAAGTACCAGAAGATACTGTGTTAATATCACTATAAAGTAAACATGACTGAGTTACTTGACTTGGTAAGCTTAAATTTTCCCACTACTCTATAAAATAGGGGATTTGAGAGTATGATAAGCTCAGAGATAGAAAATAAAGAGCCCATATTTTTCATGCAACTGTGTTTGTAATATGTTAAATTATTCACTCCTACAATGGCAATTAAACAGAGAACATGTAATACATGACATGTAACCAAATGCCTCTTAAAGATCCCCCCTCCATCGAATTCCACAGTGTATCCTTGGGTCTTGATATATAGGTTTCAGTTATGTGATCTGAGGAAATATCCCTGATTATGTGGTTCTCAACTGTATTTGTAAAGCTCAGTTTTACAATTTTTGTCGGTTGTTAAGTTTACCAGCTTGAACATGTATTAGATCTGAAATAAGAGAGAGTCTGTGGTTAGTGGCAGGAACAACCTTGAATAAGAACTGATGGAGGGCAAAGATCATATTAATAGAACTGTAAATGTGCTATGTGAGCTAGGGAGCAGTTCTGTATCTGGGTCAGTTTCTCTGTTCCAGAACCGTAGAATCTTCTTTCCCTGCACCACTTTTCTGCTATGCTATTGCCCAGGGAAATGATACATCAGAATATTATGAGTTCAAGCCCTCCTGAGGTGTAATAAGGAGAGTGTATTTTCACAGTATTAGCTTTGAAAATTGGCAGTAGTAAGCTGGTCATCTTCTTAGCCCTTTTATTACTGTTCTCTGTTTGTGATATTTTTAACCAAGAATATAGTCATATGGTCTGGGCTTCCCAGGTGGCTCAGTGGTAAAGAATCCACCTGCTAATGCAGCAGACACAGGGGACACAGGTTCATCCCTGGGTTAGGAATATCCCCTGGAGGAGGAAATGACAACTCACTCCAGTATTCTTGCCTGGAAAATTTCACGGACAGATGAGCCTGGTGGGCTGTAGTCCATGGGGTCCCAAAGAGTCAGACACGACTGAGCATGCACCCACATGTAGCCATATGTTTTATCATTGTGTAATCTCTGTAAAATGCCAAGTGAATTCCTGATACTCACTTCAGAAATAAGATTCTATTAATATTTATGGACCACCCATTTGAGTCTGGTAACCACATCAGGCTCTATGATGACAAACACAAATAAGCCATGGCCTCTCTCTTTGAAACCTGGTGTGCTGCAGTCCATGGGGTCACAAAGAGTTGGACAGGACTTAGCAAGTGAATAACAACAACCTGTCTTTGAGGACTTCACCCAGTCGTGGAATCTTGAGTTTTAGGTATTCCATAGGATTAGTTGAAAATAATGATGGTGATTATAATAACAATAACCAGCATTTAGTTAGCACCTACGTTTTAGACATGTTATCTATTTCACATATATTGCCATTAATTTTGATAACAGTGAAGTAAAATGCAGTTTATTTGCATTTTAATTTAAAGAATTCCCTAAATCATTCAGATACGTATATAAGAGACTGAACCAGAAATTGAACCCTGACTTTCCAGTGTAACAACTTTTTTCCTATAAATTGAATATGCCTTGACAAAAGAAAGATATAATTCATAATGGGCTTATAGAAGGCCCCCAAAATCTGCCAAAGAAACCATGTTGGTGTGGAAGAAGAACAGTTAGAGCAGAATTCACATAATTTCCCAAGACACAAAGAGGATCGGGTTGGAGCAACCCTTCTTATTTATAAACATGGAAAGCACCAATTACTAAAGAGTTTGGATTAGTAGTTGAAGGACATTATCAGTGGATGAAATGCATTATTCTTGAGCTCATCCCCATTGAGAACATTGTGATTTCTTCCTGCTGCCTCTTAGGTTTCTGAGTCTTATAGTATCTAACTTCCGAACATTAGGCATTTTGGAATATAATGTTATTCTTTGTTTAGGGATGATCATGAATTTATAGAGAACAAGTATATATATTTAATAAGTAAAGCAAGATAAGTTTTATTTAATGTTTCTTATTTATATCTTTACTTTATGCTTTTAAGTGGACTATGAGTCTTTTGATAGTCAAATGCATCCATTTGTGTATCCAGTAGATGTCAGCATTGGGCCGTTTCTGACCATTTAGTCCGTCTCCATATTAGTTTGAAAGGACCATAAATATTCAGTATGAAATATACTGAAATGTAAAATAGCAGGTGCAGCAAATCTGTGGTGAGGATACATTTAATGGGTGAGGGATTCAATATTCCATCTACCAAGCAAACACTGTATATAAAACCCCATCTGTAGCTTTTTTATCCATGTCCATTAAAAAAAATCAATTTATTCCAAAATACCAGTATACTATTTTGTAGAAGATAGCTTTATACAATTAAGTGACAAAATGGATTAAAGTCATTGACATAAATGTAAATATTTGAGTAATTTTAGGTTGCATCTGCTTAAAATCAGAGAGGGACACTGAAGGGTTTTATAAAAATCTCATTAGGATATAATTTCAACCATAAAGTTTTGGCAAAGTGGTTTTTGAGTTACTCTCTTTTCTCTTCAATATTAAGATTCCAGCTCTTTTTGGAGCACATTAAAACCACTTCTGGTAATATGCACCCCAAAGAAGTCAAATGGATGGCTGATCAACGTTAAGTGGAAGATAATATGTATAATTCATGTCTCTGCAAGATTCTAAAGTTGACATGAATAGTTTAGATTCTTGCTATAAAGAACACAAGTTTCCTCAGAATTGCTCAGCTCTGTGGCTGTTAAACAGATCAGGATTTGTTTCAAAGAGAAATTGATTTAGGAAGATTGATTTAAGATTGTTTTCTTAAGAGTGGAGTCTTATTCATCCTGCCTTTGTGAGTTCATGATATGTGAATATAGTAGCTGAGAGATGAAAGCTGGAAAAAGCTAGAGAAATCATTTAGTATAGCACCTTCATGAGGAAATTGAAGACCAAAGAGGTCTTGGTTGAGATGTAAGAGATACTGTGTGAGCCTGAGTCTTCTTTCTATAGTCTAGTTCATTTCAGAACAAAAAAACATATTGAGGATATGTGCAAAATTCTATAGTAGATTCCAAGAGGAATTAAAACTTGTGCTTACTCTCAAGGATTTTGGAAGATAAGATAATTGAAAGATCAGAAACATGAGTAGAACATCAAAATACATTTTAGCAACTTGAATGTCAAATATGCTTTTAAGGTGCAGATGAGGTCCACTTTGCTTAGTTAGGGAGGGTCTTCATGATTTCTAGATAATGAGTTACTCTTTGCTTGAAAACTCTTCAAGGATCTGTGTTAGCAAACTAGGAACAGAGCACATCATTAAATGATAGGGTAGTACATGCTGTCTGAAAATGGTTTGACTGACCCTCTACTTTTTGGTGTTTGGGGTTTTTCCCTTCAATTGAGGATCAGCCTAGCCCAATATTTCCCAAGTGCTCATAAATGCCTGCATTAGAATCATCTCAGAGATTAGGATTCAGAAGATTGGTGACTTAAAGATCAGAAAAACAAAAACAAAAATAACAACAATTTTGAGGCACAGCAAAGTGAAGGTACCACTGATCTAGCTTACACTGAGCTACTCACATTCGTTCATTTTCAGACCAGTAGCATGAAATTTACCACTATAAAGAGTATAATTTGTGGTCATATAACAGAACCAAGTTAGATGGCTTATACAGAAATCAAAACCATAACTGAGGCCTCATTTATCCTCTATAGTCACTCAAAAAAAGTCTTAGGTTGCTATGTGTGATGACAATATCCAAAGTGAGCATGTAGTTTGAGGCTTTGATAATGTATGTATCTAATCATAGCAATATGTTAAAATGACATTCAAAGTATGATCTACTTCAAAATAATTTCAGTGAGTTTCAATGGTCACACAGTGGACTGCTGTCTGGAAATGATGGTTTAGCAAATCTCTTCCTTGCTTTTTTTCTGAATGATGGGAAAGAATACCTCTTTTATGAGCACTATATAATATTTCCAACCATCTTTTTTCCTCTCTTTGGGATACATCAGAGAAATACATTAGGTTATAACTCAGTCCTAGAGGAAAATTCTGATGATGAACCTAGCCTGTTCAAAGCCTCTTTGACATTAATCTGCCATATGCAATTGCTCTGTGTGAGATGGAAGATCATATTTCAGTTCTGTGCACCATAACATAAAAGTCTATCACACACTTAATCCATATCATTGGGGGTGATAGTCCTCTGCATGTAACAAGTGTAGCTCAAGAAATATGGACAGCTTCCAGGGAATACAGTTACCCAATTTCTCAATTCATAGATTACTTGGTGTCATAATGACAAAAATTATTATGCATTCCCCTGGATTTTTGTGAGCTGGGCTTATTCACACCATTGGGGGGAGAATGTGACTTAATACTCAAGTAGTTTTTCATTTGGATTAAGAAAAAAACATTTCAAATATTACCGTTGGTGTATATTTAATACTCCTCATTTCCATATGCAGAGGAAAAAAGAGAATGGAGAGGTAAGAGATATGGAGATGGCTACGGAGGTGTAGTTCTTCAGAGGTTGGGCATAGTAGTTGTTACTCCTTGTTTGTATAATGGTTTTTAGAGATAAAAATCCAGTTTGCATCTTAAGTAGATTAATTTTTTTTCAGACCGAATTCATGGTTTTTAAACATTTAAAGCATGGATTTTCTTTATCAAGACTTTCATTTATCCCTTTCCAAGATGAACTATTTTAGTATGTTCATAAATCTCATTTCATTAGTCTTGATCCTTTAGCTTGTTTAATCAATTAGTTGCCATTTGTCCACACTCCTTTCTGCCATGGAAGTAGGACATTTTCTTTTGGGTTGGAAACCCAAGAAATGTGATGAGATATTGGAGGAATATTTCTTTCCCATGAATATCCTAGAAATCTAATCTTTCTCACTTGAGGCCATATATTTTGGTTTTAGTCACTAGACTTTGATCACTGTACAGAAATGCCATCTCACTGATGGATATTGATTATGAAGTTGATTAAAATGATTATTTCTAATAGACCATAATTCATGAGGTGAATGCAGATTTAAGGTTCAGTTGACAATTTCCCATTCAGAGAAACAAAATCTTGGTGCCCTTCTGCTGTTGTGTAATCTCTAGGGTCAGTCTAATTTTTTCAGTCGCAGAGGATTTTGGTGTACTCTTGCTAATATTAGCTAATAAATGTGTGTGTGTTTTATTTGAATTTTACTCATCATAATCATGAGAGTGATCTGCATACCTTTTAATTCAGGGTTAGCTTTTTTACTTGATTTTCCTGGCAGACTGCATGTCAGTGCTTCAAAAACATCAACAACTGATAGATTTCTATACAGCTGCCTAAGCTGTGGTAATGAAATGTGAATGTGCTTTCATGATATCTGAAACTTCTGCTTGGGATTATAAGCAGGAAGATCAGCATTTTAAGATCTTAGCATATCCTTCAAATGTTGCTATGAAAATGATGAAACTTAAAATAATTTGTCATTCTAGAACTGCTTTAGTTTTATTGGTTCAAACAACAAGATAGCCTCCCATTAAAATCCTTTTGTGTGTGTGTCTCTCTTTCTTTAGGGCTCATTATAACAGAAGTCAGGAGATTTGGCTCTCAAAGACAGCACAGTAATAAGCACCAAAGGGTTGTTCTCAAAGAAATGAGACACAGTCCTGCATGAGTGAAACATTAGAGAAAAGAAAAAGGCTTTTTCAGTGTCTTCTATGCATATATTTTTGTGGTTTACAGTGATTTAGAAATTATTTTCTGTAATTTGAGACACATTGTCTCCCCTGAGTACGAATATTGCTATTTTTGCATCGTATTAATCGGAACATGAAATAATTATTCCCTAAAAAAAGATTTTAGAGTCTACATAAAATAATGTGATTAGATTCTGTGCTTTTTTAAAATTCTCCTGAAATACACAGATTTTGTTTTATTTTTTAAATAGAAAATTAAAAGTTGTTGGTCATCCAAAGGGAATCAGATCAGTGATAAATAATATCTAGAGGTAGAAACTCAACAGGCTGACTCTGCTTCAAGCCTCAGGCAGTCCTGGGTGTGGATTGCTCTCAGACCCCAGTCAGGGAACAAGCCAGAGGCCCAAATGTCACTGCTGGAAAAATACAATATATTCCAGATCAGTCATTTGGGGTCCTGAGGCTGCCAAGAACGCTCCATGTCAGTTGGCGTACAGAACATTTCAGCACAGAGGAGGGATAAGGAAAGAACACTCATACCCCACTGGGAACAAAAGGAGATGGCTCTTATTAAAATACAATGTACGGATTTTAGAGACTAGAACTGGGGTGTCCAGCTAATAAGATATTTGTTAAGAAGCACAATGAGAGGTAACTAATCCTGCTTCACATCAAATCATTATTATAACCCTTTGAGGTAAAAATCTACACATCCTAAAAATCTTAAACTTCCACAGGAAAATTTGCCTCAAAATATCACTTAAGAAGGAGCATGGCCAAAAGCACTATTGAGAAATACACTTCTGCATCATTTTCCTTTGCAATAAAAATCCACAGTCACTCAGACACATTTAACAACATTATAGTAGAGTATTATATTTTTGTTTGCCCTAAAAACATAATGTATTTCCTGTGTATTTTTGCTCAACCTTTTAGCCTGAAGCTTTATTCTAGGAAGAAAACTCTGAACATACCTGTCTTTTTGAGAGTGAAGTTTTATGGAATCCTGCATTTCTCAACTTCACTTTCCCTTTTCACTTTCATGCATTGGAGAAGGAAATGGCAACCCACTCAAGTGTTCTTGCCTGAAGAATCCCAGGGACAGCAGAGCCTGGTGGGCTGCCGTCTATGGGGTCGCACAGAGTCGGACATGAGTGAACTGACTTAGCAGCAGCAGCAGCATTTCTCCTAGCTAGGAATAACAGAAAAATTTTCTCATTTAATATGGTTTTACTAATTTATCTATCTTGTTTATGTTGAGTATATGCACCACATTTAAAGGTTCCTAACTCCAAGGAAAGCACTAAGTATAAAATTTAAAAAGAATTTAGTTCACATAAGTGAATTTTATCAGCAGTTACTCAACTCAGTACCCAAGGACCAACCCACTTGAAATGTAAACTCCTATCTGAGGGCATGGGATAGATAGCAACACTCTTGCTTAAAGGTTCAAATATCTCCCTTAGCATAGAAAACATAATCAAATAAGTTCTAGACTTTTTCCTTTTTATGGATAAATGGGATCAGGTATCGAATTAGAGTTGGTTTCATTTGCTTCATGTCAAACATTTTACCACTGCCTCGATTAGAATTTTTCTAGGCATAGGGATTGGGAAATGTTGCAAAGATTATATAACATCAGGGGCTTATTCTCAAAGAGTTGATGGTTGAGGATGTTTAGAGATAAGATCCACACCCTGGAAACTTGGAAGTCAACATTCAGTGGAACAAAGCCCAACTCAAGCTGCTTGCATGAGATGGCATGAAGTGTATCTTGAGGGGGTGAACACATCTCTCCCAGTGTTCATTTGGATGACTTTTTAGAGTCTAATGCTGTGGTTAAGAATTCTCAGTGTCATGGTTTGGGTTCTTCTAGAAGTAGACCCTGAGGGAAGGATTCAAGGGCAATTAGTTTCTAAGGAGGGATTCTAGGAAATACTTGTAGGAGAGTAGGAAAGAGGGACAGAGAAGGAAGGAAAAGCCAGGTAAATGGCTCCATTAAGTAAGTTGCCACTCTGATTAAGCTCTGCCTTAATCCAGTTGGGGGTTTTGCGGGGACACTGAAATATGCACTCAGAGTTAGCTCTCCCTTGCCATCTCTTGTTGGTCATTGGTTTTGGACTGCTTCTAGGGTTCATTAACTTCCTTACACTCCTGGCCTGTCCCATGCATATACAGAGCAGGCCTTGGTAGCCAGAGAAAGCCTTCAGGTAGTTGCAGATGCTGGCAGTTGCTGTTTGAAGGGTGTGTGTGGAAATGGCGAATGCAGAGAGCATGTGGGAAGACACTGACAGCATCTGCTATATTAGGTCAGAGATACAAAGTGCAAAGATCTTAGGCCATCGTCACTCTAGAAGTAGAATAAAGTAATATTTTAGGTTGAGGTTAAAACAAATGTTACAAAATGCAAAATTACCTTTGGAAATACATTAGGGTGATGTCATTTGGACATTGGCATACAGTTTCTTAATAGATACAACTTTTAAGTTTATGGTAAGCATTGCAACAGAGCATTGTTTCTGCAGTTGAGTAGATGAGGTGGTTGACTTACATTTGGAGACAATGTTGCACAAAAAATACTATCTTAAATATCAAAATCATATTCATTCTTTGAGAGGCACATGAGACCTGATACTGAGAAAATATAACTCTTGTTCACAATTAATTTACAGCATCTGCTCCTTGAGTGGGATGGTGAGTGGAATTACTTGCACTGTTTAACTTCTCTCTCTCTCTGGCCTTGGGATTTAAGTTAATTAAGTGCAACTTAAATATGCTTATGATGTGACTTCATTTATATATAAAGACCAGACTTAATGGAATCATAAATGGGTCCACTCTTTGGGTATAATTGGGGAGTGTGGTATGCTTGGGAAATGGAATGGAATACAGCTACCTTTTCTAAAAATCAATTAAAACATTTAAAATGAGCGATATGATAAGTTCAGGAACTAAACACATATAAAGAATTATCTGCTAAAAGGCAAACTGCAGATTCTCCAAGATAAAACAGTAGGAGAAAACAATGTTGCGTTACAGTGAAACGTGGGAGAAATTGCAGATTTTAATCCAAATCTTGCTTTTTTTTTGAACAGAAATCAGGGAAAAGCAAATCTTGAGTTGAAAGATAGAAACACAAAAAATGAGGAGAGAAAAATGCAAATACACTGATCCACATGATAACACCTCGTTGGCACTATTCTTTAGAAATAAATCCTGCTTCTCCAGGAGGTGGAGTCTTGTCCCCTAACCTCCGAGTAACTCCCACTGTTCCTAACCCTGGGTTTCTATTATACCACTTTTATCTGAGCTCCTAGTTGGATTAAAGAATATGACAGGTACAGAGATATTGGAATGTGTACTGCATAGAGGCTGAGAAGTTGGTTCTGCCTCCTGTTGCGTCTTCAATCCTTAGAACAATGCCTGACACATAGCATGTGATTAATAAATAAAAATTGGAAGAATGAATGGTGGATGTTTTAAGGTGATTTCCTTCCTAGTATCTAGCTAGATCCCCTGAGTTCCAAGTTCTAGGAGACCCATGTGAAAGACTGAAACCCATGCATAGGAAATGGGGTTCAGAGATATTTAAGAGGGTTGGATTCCAGGAAGAGGGAAAGCCTAGTGGAAGCTAGATGCAGGGTGGTGGAGAGAAGAGTCTCCATGACTGAGAAGGAAGGTGGCATGATGGGCCAGATTCAGGCAAGAGTGCTGAGTGAGGAAAAGAGCAGCAGTTATGGGAGAGCATGAGACAATACTCAGAGCCATTCCTCATTCCCCAGTGTACCTCAAGACATCCTTTCTTTATGCGCCCACCTTATGTATATATTTCTATTTTAACATGTATCACATTGTATTGTCATTGTTTCTTGTAGGCTTATGTTTAGGTTTTAAGATAACTGCTCCAGATCCTAGGCTGCAGGGAGAGAGACAACAGGAGCCTTCCATTGCTTTCTAGATTGTATATAAACATCACTCATGAACATGCTATGGCAGTCCTTTCTGCAACAAATTCTGTTTTCTCATGTACTATGCCTTTGTACCTGCTATCTTTACTTGAGATGCCTTAGATCTGTTAGTCTGCTTGGCCAACTTCTACTCACCTTTGAATCTCAGGAGACATGCTGTGTCCTCTCTGAAGACTCTGGTTAGGGGTCTCTTCTTCCTGTGTTCACACTGCCCACCACTTACTATGTTGTGTTGCAACACTGTGTTTGGTGCCTTTTCACCCTCTAGGCTGTTGATGGGAGATTTTCCATCCCTGCCTCAGTGGTCTCCATCATTTCTGCAGATTTTCCTTTGTCTCCAAGGCTTATTTAAACAGAACTACCTAGAAAGTACCTGAACAATCAGTTAGCTGTGTGTTACAATAGTTTGCATGGAGGAGAGCATGCTCCCCAAACCACAGAGCCTTGGTCTTAGGTTTAGTGTGTAGTGTTTATGCAGTCTCAGAAATTGCCCCCTTTCCTTGCTTAGAAACTCCTGTTCCTGCCACCTTCAACCCACCTCATTCTCCCCAGACATGGTTTTCCTAAGTCTCATTTTTATTTTCTTCTCTATTTCTGTCTTATCAGTGGGGCTAGATAGTAGGTAGAAGATGGCACATGGGCACCTAGAATCCAGTGAAGCTATAATCATTAATCTGTGCTCAGAGATACATGTGGCTTTCACAGCCTCTAACTCCATAGCTGTGAGTCCATGAGGACAGTCAGTGGGCATTTCATCTTAGTATTCCTGGTTCCTAGGGGTTTGTTAGCTGAATACATGGATGAGACTAGGTAGTTGCTTGCAGATTTCCTTACTACCCTGAACCTTGGGAATTTGAATGGGAACCACTTCATGCTGAAGACCTCAACCTTAGTGGCAGTTTCTGACCGAGCTGCCATCCAGAAGATAGGAAACATTAATTCCATCCCTTCTCAGCCAACATTTGAATTTATGGCCAGAAAAGAAGTACTTTAGTTCCTTGAAGCATTTACCACATCTATAAAATAAGAACTATTGCTTCCTATCACTTAAAATTGGAGGGATTTACTGACCTTAACTAAATAGTTGTCTAGAATTAGCCATGTACTATGCTTTTCATTCCTAGGATATTTTATTCTTTTTGAAATGCAATCAGCCACCATATGTTATTTGTTCCTTTTAGCAACACAATGAATAAAGTGAGGCAGCTATTATAAACTCAAGTGGTAGATAAAAGCAAAAAAGAAAAAACAGAAAAAAACAGGGAAGCCCTGTGACTTATCATAATCTTATAGCTGGTTAGTGACAGAACCACGGCCATTCTATGAGACCACTTTGTTTTTAACATACAAACAGAACATTAAGATCATTTCTTCAGCTCTTAATGTGTGCCAGGCTCTGATCTATGTGTGACACATGTATTGCTATGTTACATCCACACAACAGGCCTCAGAGGTAAGGTGGTAGCTAACTTTGGCCTGATTCTTAACTCCTTCCTGTCTGGTTCTTCACCACATCCTTCCCATAGCCTCACTGTGGGAGGACTTTATTTCTCTACCCTTTGACTTGGTTAGGTGACCTGTTTACACGTGGGCTCACTTATACATGGGCCAGCATGCCAGCCCAAAGCATAGGCCTTAATGGCCTTGTGTACTTTTACTCTTCCTCCTGCACCGTGCTGTTGTCCTAAGTGAAACCAGCCTGGTAAGGAGGAAAGGTGCTCTACACCGAGCTGCCTCAGTTGACCACAGACCTGCAGTAAGAAGTAAAGCTACCCTGGCTGCTGCCACCAGAGGCAGAGAACCACTCCCACCTGAAGCCAAGCCCAGTATAGATCAGCTGGACCCCAGCCTTTTTGCAGATCTACAACAATGATTGTTGGTGATGGACAGGGAAGCCTGGCGTGCTGCAGTCCATGGGGTCACAAAGAGTTGGACGTGACTGAGCGACTGGACTGAACTGAATGCTGATAAGTTGAAGAGTGGTTTGTTAGACAGCATTATTGTGGCAGTGAGCCACGGGTATGTATAGGTAAGATTGCCTGTTATTTCTATTTTGTGGACAAGGAAATTGAGGCACAGAGAGGCTGGTAATTAGCTTAGAGTTGTTCAGTAAGCAGAGGATTTAGGATTCTAACTCAGGAGGCTGTCTCTACAGCCAAAGTGCTTTAATTCCCTATCCTGCCTCTAATAGTCTAATGGAATTAATATTCAAAGTAAATTTAAATTTTCAGGAATTATGTTTTAAAAATGCAAGAAAAATGGCAGGATGGTATAGAAAAATCTGCAAGGATTTTGAAGTCAAATTTTCCTAGGTTCAGTTATTAACTCTGCTTACTAGCTATGTTGGTTTGTGTAAATTATCTGATGACTCTGAATTTTAGTTTCCTTAGAAGAATGGTAATAGTTATTGGCTGTAATACGAATATTCATTACCATTCACTGAGCCCTCTTATGTGCTAGATCTTGTTCTAGGCACTGACAATATTGCAATGAGTAAGGTTCACTCAGACAGCTCAGCTGTAATCTAGAAGCAAAATCAGTGCACAGCAACATAAAGGAGGAATAATTGTGTGGCATAGAGCAGGTGAGGAGTAGAGACAATGGGGTACTAACCCTGCATATTAGTGAGGGTTGTCCAGAGAAACAGAACCAATAGGATATGTATTGTATAATTTATTATAAGATGTACCACATGGGGGCTTCCCAGGGGGCACTAGTGATAAAGAACCTGCCTGCCAATGCTGGAGATGCAGGAGACTCAGGTTTGATCCCTGGGTCAGGAAGATACCCTTCAGGAGGGCATCGCAACCCATTCCAGTATTCTTGCCTGGAGAATTCCATGGAAAGAGGAACCAGGTGGGCTATGGCCCGTAGTGTCACAGAGTCGGACACAGCTGAAGTAACTTAGCACGCATATACACATGTACTACAAGGAACTGACTCCATGATTATGGAGGCTGACGAGTCCGAGATCTGCAGTTAATAAACTGTGAACACAGGAGAAGTGATAATTTACTTTCAATGTGGAGTCCAAAGGCCTGAGAAGCAGGAGAGCAAATAGTCTAAGTTTCAGTCTGAGTCAGAAGACAGGAGAAAACTGACATTCCAGCTCAAAGATAGGTGGAGTGACTAAATTCTCCCTTATTCAGCCCTTTTGTTCTATCCATGCCTTTAACAGTTCAGATGAGGTCCACCCACACTGGGAGGTGGCAATCTGCCTCAATCAGTCTGATTCAAAATTAATCTCATCTGGAAACACCCTCACAGACACGCCTAAAATAATGCTTAACCAAGTACCCATTAGACTAGTCAAATTGACTCAGAGAAGTTAACCATCATACCCTGATTTGAGAGGTTGTTAAGAAAAGCTTCCCAAAGGAGGTGGTGCTTATGAACCTTGTGTAAGAGAATATGCATAAAGTATTTGCCTAACATACATTAGATGCTCATTAAATGCTAATTTTCTTTCCATCTTCTTCAAAGATCATAAGAACATTTTTTTTTTTTTTGGCCCAGCAAGAACATTTCAAGTCATAAAGCATATGTGAACTTTTTTTTTCTTTTATGTGCTGAACTAAAGAAATGCTGACTCTCTTACTAATGATGAGGGTCACTGGCATGGTTCATTTGTAATTGCACAATATCATTCCACCCCCAAATAGAATGTTTTCTGATGGTGTTTTAAAATCTCCAATTGCTTTTTACTTATGAGGTGAAATTACAGTGAGTTATGTTACAAGGTAATTTAACCTGACAAGACACACCATACTAAACATTCACAGACACAGTTTTGTTTCTCCCTGGAGAAGAAGCTGTTAGAGTAGAGTGGTAATCGCTGTAACATGATCAGCATGGGGGAGATTGATCACACCTAGGAAAGTGACCTCTTGGAGGTTCTTTGCAAAAGGCACACCTTTCCTGTTGATTGATTACACATCAGGGTGACCATCCCTGGGTGGGAAAACCCAGTGTGGTCCTTACCTTCTGCTAGCACACACATTTTTTTTGTTAGGGTTCATGTAAGATTGATGTGCGGCAGCTGTAGTGTGGAATCCCTGATATTTATGCCATGAAAATCTAGCTAGTTTTGAAGAGAGAGAGAGAAAAGGATTTATTATCTATGAATATAGATACAGTAAGTCTAATTCAAAATGGTGATTAAATTTGAATAAACCCACAGAGCAGTCTTCTTCAGAACTGCTGAGAAGGGGATTAAGATATATTCACAGAAGAAAAGACCACTATCCTCTACATCCTGTCCCCAGCATGCCTCCTGAGTTAGTGGTGTATTGGTAGTTTAATGCTGAATATCCTTAGTTTTAATTCCAGATCATTACTCTTTCACATCCATACAAAATCTTGGTTCATTAAGGCTCACTCTATCCTCCACCCCAAATACTTCCCCTCATTCCTTGAAAAATTTGGCCTGGCTTTATAATCGTTTTCTTCACCCTATTTCTCTCCTGAGTAACTTCAGTATTCACAAGGATAGTACACCTTTTCCAGTCTCTCTTTTACCTCCTCAGGTTCAGGGATCTTTACCTTTGTTAACTTACTCCCTAGAACATGTTGTTATCTGACACTGGCTCAATTCTGAAAATATTAATTTAAAACATCCTAATCTTTGACCACATCTTCCTAACTTTTCTTTACTTCCTTTAGCATCTTCCTCTTATAGTTTCACTAGATCTGTCCTTTGAGTGCTTAGGACCTCTAATCCCCTGAACCTTTATTATTCCTCTGTCAGCTCTCTCTCATTGTCACTTCTTTATGCAGCCTAAACACTTGTCACTTCAAAGAATTTTTGTTTGCTCTTATTTTCAGATCTCTTGTCCTATTTTCTTAAGTCTCACCCACATGGAAAAGCCCCAACTTTAGATCAGTCTATTGTGTTTTTGATTATTCTCTTTATCCAGAATGCTGAACATTACTTAAAAAAAAAAAAAAACAAAAAACACAAAACTTAAAAATTAATGCCATTTGATTATTATTTTTTAAAAAATTTTATTGAGGTATAGTTGGTTACAATGTTGTGTTAGTTTCAGGTGTACAGCGAAGTGAATTGTTATACACATATCCACTCTTTTTTTAGCTTCTTTTCCCATATAGGCCATTACAGAGTACTGAGTAGAGCTCCCTGTGCTATGCAGTAGGTCTTTATTAGTTACCTATTCTATATATAGTCCGGAGAAGGCAATGGCACCCCACTCCAGTACTCTTGCCTAGAAAATCCCATGGATGGAGGAGCCTGGTAGGCTACAGTCCATGGGGTTGCAAAGAGTCAGACACAACTGAGTGACTTCACTTTCACTTTTCACTTGCATGCATTGGAGAAGGAAATGGCAACCCACTCCAGTGTTCTTGCCTGGAGGATCCCAGGGACAGGGGAGCCTGGTGGGCTGCCGTCTATGGGGTCGCACAGAGTTGGACACGACTGAAGTGACTTAGCAATAGCAAATATATAGTCACATGTATGTGTTAATCCCAATCTTCCAATTTATGCCTCTCCCCCTTACCACCTGGTAACCATAGTTTATTTTTTACATCTATAACTCTGTTTCTGTTTTGTAGATAAGTTCATTTATAGCCTTTTTTTTAGATTCCACATGTGAGAAATATCATATTGTATTTGTCATTCTCTGACATACTTCACTCAGTACGAGAATCTCTAGGTCCATCCATATTGTTTCAACGCCATTTGATTGGTATTAATGCCAGTTAATTTCATGACCTCTAAACCTCAAATGGATCAATCAATCTAAAATTCCTTCTATGGATCCTGCATCACTTTTTATCCACTCCATTCAAACATTCATACTTTCTGTCTCTCTTCCTCTCAGTAGATGACTTTGTTTCTGACTTAATAAAAATAACTCTTTATATTAGAACTACTTCAAAGTTCTGCCAACTCACCTACAAACTTATTGCATTAAACCATTTGTTCCTTGTTTTCACATCTCTCAGTGAAATTGGAACTATGAATCTTATTTTAAAGATAGTCCTCCATGATTCCATACCCCTTCTCTTTCATCCTTGTTTGCTTATCCAACATATTCAATTTCTTATGCCAGAGACTTGATTCTACTCTTTGATTCTTCTTTGGTCCTCATTTTTCACATTGGACAATCACTAACACCTGTCAAAATTACTTCCTAAATATTTTTCAAATTCATCTCCTTTTCTTCATTCTATTGCTTCTGAGTTGCTGCAGTAGCCTTTTTATAACCAGCCATTTGGCGTCCCATTGTATCTCAGTCCAATCTGTTCTTCGTATCTCAGCCAGAGTGATTTTCCAAATGCCAACATGATCCTGTGACTTACCAGCTTAAAATCTTTCTGTGCTCCACATGCCTTTAAATTAAGTTCAAAGTCTGTAAGGCAGTTTGCAAGTCTTCTATTACCTTGTAAATATACATGTCTTGTTTTATTTCTCACTAAGGCCTCCCACCTCATCTTGAAAACTAAACTGTGAATCAGCGGAATTTCTACAAATTTGATACTCTTGGTCTTACCCCATGGGCATTGCCCTTGGGGTAGTTTTGTTTTTCTTTAATGCTATTCTTTATCCCACTTGAGGTCTCAATTTAGTATTTCCTTTATAGATTTTTAACTTGACTCATCCTGCAAGACTGAGTTAGATATCCTTTGTGTGTATATGTGTGTGTGTGTGTGTGTGTGAGCTCAGTCATGCCTGACTCTTTGCTACCTCATGGACTGTAGCCCACCAGGCTCCTCTGTCCATGCAATTTTCCAGCCAAAAATACTGGAATGGGTTGCCATTTCCTTCTCTAGGGATGTTGCCAACCCAGGAATCAAACCCATGTCTCCTGTGTCTCCTTCATTGACAGGCAGGTTCTTTACTACTAGCGTCACCTGGGAAGCCCAGATATCTCTCTTCAGTTTTTCCATTGCACATTGTATTTTTACCATTTTTCATCCTTATCACACTATATTGCAATTGTTTCCTTTTCTGTGCTCTTCCATACTAGACAATAAATACCTGAAATACAGGGTTTGTCTTTTTCACTAGGTTAATCCCCCATGGACCTGGCACAAAGTAGAGGCTCTATCAACATTTGCTGACGGAAGGAATTCCAGCATCATAGTGATATGTGCCATTGTATTTCTCTTTACTGGTTGTAGAGTAGCATAGATGATTAGAACCACCAGTAACCAGGTAGCTGACTTGCAGAAAAAAAGAAAGTGTGGGCAGCTCATTCACTGAAGGATGGAAGATATAGTCATGGCAAATTTTAATTGATCTTCATTTAAGTATCATCTTTATTTTGGAGAGTTTTAGTGGCTTCTGGTATTCCATGGCATTCATCTTTATGCATGTATCTTTGTTATCAGCAGAGTGATCTTTTACAGGGATTTGGGAGAAGGTTGGAGGATGGGTAGGGGAAAGTAATCTTCACTTTAGGAACCATTTCATGCCAGAAAAATTTCAAACCTCATGCTAAGATACAGAATTTGTTTTTGTGCCACGTGGTTAGGCTTCATTCAATAGTGGCATTTTATCAGAAATGTATTGTCACAGATAATTTCCAGAAGGTCATTTGAAATGGATTATTCTATGGAAAAAGAATTTTTAAAACCCAGCTATGTACTTAAAACTCTTGGATTATAGTAAGAGTGTAGTTGTTCTAATGGAACCACTTAAAATTCTATGTTGCAAATAGTGTTGCAAAAGAGAACCTTTAAGTCTCATAATTCTGGGTTGCACTCCTTACTGTTACTTGGAGTCATGTTTCAGGGAGGGTATTTGACAACTGAGTAGTAATGAGGTTTAGTGTACATTTTATTTAACCTTCCATCAGGTAGCCCAATTAAAATGTTACATCTGAAAAAACACATATTTCGATTTCTGCCCAGGAATGTAATACATTAACTTATGTTTGGACATGCTTTTGCTTCACACCCTTCAATTAATGACATCTCCCAAATTATTCTCTTGGGCTGGTTAGTTCTACTTCTCAAGGCCCAATGATAATAAACCCCAAACTATGAATTTGATCCCATAAAAGATGGTTGGTATTCACTGAACAAAACATGAAAGAGAAGGCTTGCCATTATCCACAATTTGACTAGCCCTTTTTCAATTGTGGTCAAAAAAAGCAAAAATGAGAATGGTTGGATTTTTTTCTCCCCACCAAAGCGTATGTTGTTGTTGTTCAGTCACTCAGTCGTGTCTGACTCTTTGCAATCCCATGGACTGTAGTACGCTGGGCTTCCTGTCCTTTACCATCTCCTGGAGTTTGCTCAAACTCATGTCCATTGAGTAGGTGATGCCATCCAACCATCTCATCCTCTTTTGACCCCTTTTCCTCCTGCTTTCAATCTTTCTCAGCATCAGGGTCTTTTCCAATGAGTCAGCTCTTCACATCAGATGGCCAAAATATTGGAGCTTCAGTTTCAACATTAGTCCTTCCAATGGATATTCAGTGTTGATTTCCTTTAGGATTGACTGTTTTGATCTCCTTTCTGTACAAGGGTCTCTCAAGAGTCTTCTCCAGCATCACAGTTCAAAGGCATAAATTCTTTGGTGCTCAGCTTTTTTTATTGTCCAGCTCTCAGATTCATACATGACTACTGGAAAAACCATAGCTTTGACTATATGGGCCTTTGTAGGCAAAGTAATGTCTCTGCTTTTTAATACACTGTCTAGGTTTGTCATTGCTTTTCTTCCAAGGAGAAAGCATCTTTTAAGTTCATGGCTGCAGTCAGTGTCCACAGTGTTTGTTTTTTAATATGAAAATATATGTGTATATGATTTTTATAAAATTTGATCATTATATATGTATGCATATGTACTCATTTTTAATATACAACCATTTGTTTTTATGTTTTTTGACTAAATCATGGTTTTCTTCATGTCAGTATATAAACAGTTTCATAATACATACAGCCTTTATGACCCCCTACTCTTTAATTTGAAAATTTTCAAATTAAAAAATTTCAACCCTTCACAAAAAGTGTGAGAATATACTTTATCTAGATTAATCAATTGTAGTTTGCCATATTTTATCTCCTCTCTTTCATTGTATAAATATATATGATCATATTTATAAAAATATACATTTTTAAAACTCAGTTGTTTGAAATCTGGTTGTAGACCTCAAGATAGTTCTCCCATAAATACTTCAGGATGTAATTTTAAGCACAAGAATTTTCATTTAATAGCAACAAAGCACAATATAATTATCATACTGTAAATATTTAACATTGTTACCGTATTTCAAATATATTATCCGTCTTCAGATTTTCCTAGTTGTCTCAAAATGTTCTTTTTTTTGATCCAGGATCCAACCAGAAATTATGCACTGAATTTGGCTGTGTGTCTCTTTTATTTTGTTTTTAAATTATTTCCTCTGCCTTTTTTTTTTTTTGGATAATTTATAGCATTACTATTTTTGAAGAGTTCAGGCCAGTTCTGTAGAGTGACCTTCAGTTTAAATTTGCCTGAATGTTTCTTCATAATTAGTTAATATTACATAGATAGTATGATATAATATCCTTTATCATATATTATTTAGGGAACTATATTATGTTACTTTATCCCATTGATCATGTTAATATCCACCAGATTTCTTCATTGTAAAGGCTTTTACTTAGCCTATACTTTAGCTTATTTCCCTAAACCATATTAACCCACATCCCATGACAAACAATGAGGACATTCAAAAGATCTGAGGAAAGTCAACTTGTGAATTTAACATTCATTCTCATCTCAGAAATTTGTCCTTAGAAGTACCATTCAGTAACCTTGTCATCATATTGTGACCTTTTGCCATTTTATGGCATGCAGTGTCTACTCAAAAACACCTGGAAAATTTCCCTCATGGATCTGACCATTCTTAATCTCTGGTCCACATAAGATACTGCTTGTATCTGTATGTGTTCTTTCTCACGTTCACTAAAACTAAAGTTGATCACATGAACATTAACATTACATGAATCCTATATATCAAATGGAAGGAGAGTAAAATAAACCTTAAAAGGTGACAAAATGTATTGCAGATTATCCCCAGATCCAAAGTTAGAAAAATAAAGGATATTGGAAATCATATTGATAAAGGAAAAGAAAATTAAAAAAAAAAGAGAACACAGTGCAAGCAATTTGACTACAAACTGTGAATAGTTCATCCGAATTCCAGTGGAATATTTTTCTTTTGACGTTTGAATCAGTCAATTTGGGTTTAAAATTCTGGCTCCTCCCTCTTAATCACTTCTTGATTCTGGACATGTTACTTAATTAAACTTCCTAAACCTCATTTTCTCATCTATTAAATGGAGATAATAATACCCCTGTTGCATAATTTAATGAGTTAGAAACATTGGATGCTCCATTTCTAATTTCCAGTAGATATTAAACAAAAGGTATCTATAATAACTATTACTAATGAATCTTTTTATGGTCCTTTGTAGGGTACAGACAACATTTACATCAGATGTTCTCTCGTTCAATTTTTGGAAGAAAAAAATTAAGATAAGAAGTGGAGGGTCAGCAAGATTAGCAAAATTAGCAACTTGCCAAGTCACATGTTGACAGAACATTAAAGCTGGAATACACACCCACATCTTTCGATATGGGAGTGTATTTCTTTCACTATGTAATAAAATAAGAGGGAAGGAATAGTGCTATCTTCCTGTACAAAGGAAACATTAAAAATTTTTTAAATTTTATATTGGAGAGCATAGTTGATTTACAATGTTGTATTAGTCTCAGGTGTACAGGAAAAATGAACCAGTTATACATATAAATGTATCTATTCTTTTTCATATTCTTTTCCCATTTAGGTTATTACAGAATGAGCAGCATTCCCTGTGCTATACAATATTGGCTATCTATTTTAAATATAGCCTTTTTTTTTTTTTTGCCATGCCTCATGGCTTGTGAGATCTAAGTTCCCCCACCAGGGATCGAACCTGGGCCCTGGGAGTGGAAGCACAGAGTCCAAACCACTGGACTGTCAAGGAATTCCTTAGCAGTGTTCTTAAAGTCTCTAAAACAGATGAATAAATAGCAGTTGCATAGTTTATGCAAAGCTAATATTAATGAAAGGAAAAGTGTCAGCTCCAAATCAAAGCAAATAAACCATTAAACAGAATTGCAAGAAATACTCTTTCTTAGAAACAAAACAAGAATCTCAATATTTCCTCATAGAAGATATTTATACATGAATTTGTGTTGAAAATGAAATCATTATTCCTTTGTCTTTTTTAAGAGCTACAAGAAGGGTTTAGGAGCATGATTATTATATGTTCTAGCACTGTTTGGCAGGAATTCATGCTTATTATAGAACAAGTTATTCTTTCTAGTTGGCTTTGTGGACACTTGTTTATATTCAGATAGGTTAATTTACTATGCAGATGATCAAATATAACTATTTTAAAATATAAATATGTGCTGGTCTATGCCTATATAAGATGGCTTATGTCTATATGATCTTTTATCTATTAGAAGACAGGTGAATAAATATATAGGTAAATAAATCAAATAAATATTTACTGAGCTCCTTCTATAGGCTCTGTACTGTGCTAGGCCATAGAGATTAACAGCAGCAGGAAGACACAGTGATATTGCACTCAAAGTGGTTTCTGTTTGATAGAGGAAAAAAATGAATAATGAAAATATATCATGTAATGTATAAAAGAGGCTCAACAAAAGCTAGTGTGTATTATAGGTCACAAAAATAACAATCCATTATTTCCAGATTCTAGAGAATGAATTAGGACCCTTCTTGCTTTTTTCCAAAGACTGGGAAAGTCGGTGAGACTTACGCACCTTCAGAACAGGTTTTTTGACTCTCTGGATCACCACTGGGCTGAGCTATGGCCCTTTGGATCTCTCCCTGCCTGTAGTTGTGTCTTGGTGAAGTTGCAGTTGGTGTTTTGTAGAGTCAGCAGAAATGTCTTCAATCCAAGGTCTTTGCCCTTCATCCAGAGACTTGTCCCCTGGTGTGGACACAGTAGAATAGACTAATTGATTGACTGGCACCAAATTTTGGGTCTCCATTGGTTTGCTTTTCTCATAGAATAGAGTAGGGGTAAAGGTACACCTAGAAAGTTAGACTGATAGTCAGAGGCTATCAAGATGTCTTCTGATACCTGGGCAATGATTATCTCATCAGTGTGACTCTTTCTCTGATCATCTGCTTTGTTAAATAGTCAAAATCCTAGGACTCTGTATCACAGCTGTTTATAGTTTATGAAGTGTCTTAATGCATTACTCTTGAGAAATCTGTATGTAGGTCAGGAAGCAACAGTTAGAACTGGACATGGAACAACAGACTGGTTCCAAATAGGAAAAGGAGTATGACAAGCTGCATATTGTCACCCTGCTTATTTAACTTATATGCAGAATACATCATGAGAAATGCTGGGTTGGAGGAAGCACAAGCTAGAATCAAGAATGCCAGGAGAAATATCAATCACCTCAGATATTCAGATGACACCACTCTTATGGCAGAAAGTGAAGAAGAACTAAAGAGCCTCTTGATGAAAGTGAAAAAGGAGAGTGAAAAAGTTGGCTTAAAGCTCAACACTCAAAAGACTAAGATTATGGCACCCAGTCCCATCACATCATGGCAAATAGATGGGGAAACAGTGGAAACAGTGGCAGACTATGTTTTGGGGCTCCAAAATCACTGCAGGTTGTGACTGCAGCCATGAAATTAAAAGACACTTGCAACTTGGAAGAAAAGTTATGACCAACCTGGACAGCATATTAAAAAGCAGAGACATTACTTTGCCAAGAAAGGTCTGTCTAGTCAAGGCTGTGATTTTTCCAGTAGTCATGTATGGATGTGAGAGTTGGACTATAAAGAAAGCTGAGTGCTGAAGAACTGATGCTTTTGAACTGTGGTGTTGGAGAAGACTCTTGAGAGTCCCTTGGACTGCAAAGAGACCAAATCAGTCCATCCTAAAGGAAATCAGTCCTCAGTATTCATTGGAATGACTGATGTTGAAGCTGAAACTCCAATACTTTGGCCACCTGATGTGACAAGATGACTCCTTTGAAAAGACCCTGATACTGGGAAAGGTTGAAGGTGGGAGGAGAAGGGGATGACCGAGGATGAGATGGTTGGATGGCATCACCGACTCGATGGACATGCGTTTGAGTAAGGTCTGAGAGCTGGTGATGAACAGGTAGGCTTGGTGTGCTGCAGTCCATGGGTTCGCAAAGACTGAGTGACTGAACTGAACTGAACTGAACTGAATGCATTACTCATCATACAACATCCCTGTGATATAAGATGGGTAGATTTTATCCTTCTATGACAGAATGTGAGGCTGAGAGAACAGCAGATTTACTTAGTTTGTCCAACACCACATATAGAATAAACCAAAATGAGAGTAAAACCTAGCTACTCAGGCTCCAAAGTCTTTATTCTTTGCAATCCAATATATCTGTTTCATGCTATAGCACCCAAAATATTATCGTGCCCTGTTCTCTGCTTTCCTCTACCTTTTCTACTCCCTTCATCTGTATCCTCTTTTTCCTGCTGCTTCTTTTGTCATTCCAGTCTTTATTTCTCATTGTCTTTCTTTTTTTCCATTCCTCTCCCTCCCACTCCTGCCATCCTTTTTATTCTTAGGCTTGAAATTTATAACTAGACTGACAGTAGCTAGCTGAGGGCAGACTTCTTTCATCAAACTGCCCCACTTTGGTGATTTGAATCAGCAGGGCCGTCGATTCCAAATAAGTATATAGAAAGGATTATCATTATTGTAAAATCATAACCCAGTATATGTAAAATATCTGGGTTGGAATGGAACGTCAGTCATTTCTGACTGTTTCACTGAGCTGCTGTTCTCCTGTAGGTATATTTTTTGCCTTTGAGGGAAAGAGGGTGACAGCTAAGACACCTTCCACAGGAGAAGAGCAAGAAAGAACTCACATGGGTTTTTGTAAACTGACAGTTCTTGCAAAACAGTTCCCAATGTTGTCTTCTGTCTGCTCCTGTCCATTTCTGGGAGAGCCAGGTCAAAACAAGGCTGACTAGGGACATCTGTGTACTAATCATAACCAAACTAATGTCACATATGTGTGACACAGGTGACCAAGAATAACTTTATGGCTTGTGTTCTGTAATCAGTCTTAGAAAGATTTCCTAGGAAATGGGATACTAAACAGAAAAATCATTCCAAGCACATTTCCATTCTTCATTTCTAAGCATGAGGTAATGAACTTTCCATTTCCCCTGTATATTTTGTTTCAGTTTCTTTAAAGTACTTGTTGAAATTTTATTTGAAACTATTTTTGGAAATAACTGGAGCATGCAGTCACTTGAGTAACATGCAGAACAGTAAGTCCCCATTTCTCTAGAGCTCCAGATTTGTCCCTTTTGGAGTCTGAAATTCAACCACCCATCTGTGCATTTGGTCCTCAGAGACCAATCAAAGCCAAAAAGGAAAGTCTTTCAGAGTTTTGGGCTTTTGAACATTAGAACCACTGGATCTGGAGTCAGGAAAATTCTGGATTCTGGGTCCAAGATCTGCCTTTGGTACTCTGTGACTTTGGGGAAAAAACACTTGATTTCTCTGTAGTTTCCTTGTCTGCAAAATGAAGAAACTGAATTAGGACAAAATTCTATGATTTTAAGATATTTTAGGAATAGTCTGTGTTTCCAAAGCCCTGAGATGCCCAGGGAAAATCTAGAGGCCACTGGCTAGATGGAAATCACTTTCTGGTTTATCTTTCATTGACTTTTACAATAACATTATAATAGAACAGATGTTTTTGATGTTTAGTGAATGATTGATATAAATTGCCATAATAACATTGCTGTACTGTTTTCATTCCTGGTTCATTAACTGTTATTAAAGATACCATGTGACATATCTTACATATGCTGTGATGTAATCATCCAGAGGTTGTATTCCTTCCCTCACCAAAGGATCCCCAAGCTGACTATTTGAATCAGTGGAGGTGTAAAATTCATTTCCAGATCATCTCTTTAGGAGATCACAAGGTCATTGGCTCTCATCAAGAACATGGATGAGGAAAACAAGATTTCAGAATAGAGCAAGAAAGAAAGAAGCCAATTCCCACTGCTCCCTGAAGTTTAAATAGTTCCCCTGTGGTTTCAAGTTCAGTTCTGTTCTGCTTTTAATTTAAAACCATTCTCTACCAGGCAACTGATTTTTGCTAGTCTCTTGGGTGATTTTCTAAGACAGATTTCACTGTATTCTACCCCTGTGTGTGCACTTAGCTCCCATTAGCGGTAATGGGTGTTATGCATGTATAGCTCCCATTAACAATAATGGAAATTATGCGTGTGCATCCAGAGGAAAGTATGCTCCCCAATGTTGGAATTTTTTAGTAGCAAAAGTACTCCTTATGTGGCATTTGGCTTTTGTTTTAGGCTCTCTATTGTGGTGACGATTTGTGCTGCCGAGAATGAACACTGCGGGAAAGACTGCCAGCCTCCCCGTGTGCAATCTGTATAGTATTTTTAAAACTCTTGGGTTATCATTTTCTGCGTGACTAAAACAACAGCCAGGCAAAACTTGTTAAAGAAGTAAAACAGATCCAGGTCATTTAATAAAGGATCAAGGAAGGGACTAAGTCCCTTAAAGCCAGGAATTCTGGTAAGGTAATGTTAACCTGTTTCAGGATAACAAATATAGAGTAGATTTGAACAGATGGAGAAAATAATTCTTAAAAAATAACTGAATGCTATTTTTGCAGACCATAATAACATTCCTCCAGATGAACATGCTTTAACTCAGAGACAGTTTTTATCATAATACAGTGATGATAAATGGTAGGCCAAAGGTGATATTACAAGGGGTTGTGAATCATCAGCATATTATTAATAATTTTAGAAAAAATCATGCAAAAAAGGATACTTACTTTTAATATGAAGTCAAGAATATGATTCATCTTCATTTTATGATTGGCAAAATGCACTTAACACTTAAAAATGTTTTTGGATTGTCAGAGTGATGGCGTATGTATCTCTTCTGAAAGTGCCCTTTGTTGAATTCCAATGTTATTGTTAATTTGTAACAGACACGGATATGTGTCTAGCTTTAGAGATCTCCTGGGCACTGCTTGGAGATGTATAACGTCAGATCTTCTGTAAGGCTTGGGGTGTGGTGTGAATGAAAGTCACTCAGTGTTGTCTGACTCTTGTGACCCCATGGACTGTCTATGGAATTCTCCAGGCTGAAATACTGGAGTGGGTAACTGTTCCCTTCTCCAGGGGATCTTCCCAACCCAGGGATCGAACCCAGGTCTCCCACATTGCAGGCAGATTCTTTACCAGATGAGCCAACAGGGAAGCCTGGGCTATGGTAGTGAGTTACATAAAATACATTAGAGTGTTTAAGGGCACAAACCTTGGGGAAAGATATACCAAAGCCCAAACGATGACTCTGTCACCTGGGCATTTATTTTACTTCTCTGAGCCCAAGTTTTCTCATTTGTAAAATGAGGATCACATTTCTCATCTTGTTGTGAGGATTAAATAATATCTAAAATTACATTAGCTGAGCTATTATCAACCTATTTAGGGAGAGAAAACTTGACAATACTAGAAATCAGCACATTTATCTAGTCAGATCATCTTGACTAGATTTTAGTTATCTCTAACCTATTTTGTATTCTACATACTAACTTTATTTTTTCACCATTTAACCAAAAATATATCTATCTTAACCTAGCTTCTAATTTAAAAGTGAAAGTGAAGTTGCTCCATCGTGTCCGAGTCTTTGCGACTCCAGGGACTGTAGCTCACCAGGCTTCTCTCTCCATGGGATTTTCCAGGCAAGAATACTGGAGTGGGTTGCCATTTCAAACCCAGGGTTTGAACCTAGGTCTCCCACATTGCAGGCAGATGCTTTACTCTCTGAGCCACCAGGGAAGCCCACTTCTAATTTAAGGGGAAGGATAAATCTAACAACACTGTCAGGAAAAGAATCCCAAATACACAAACTGCTATTTCCTTTAGAATTCATGTTAATGAAAGTTAAAAATATAAACTCTAAGCTTTTAAAGAATATACATCTGCACAGGAACCTACATTTATTTGCTGAGAACGGTAAGGACTCATATTTTCTTTCCCTTGTTGACATGTCACTGTGATTTTGAATGTGTGAGGAATCTGTAAATGATGAAATTCTTAGTAATGCTTATACATACATTCTGTTACTATATTAAATATATTGAAATATTACAAAAAATGTAGATCTTACCCATTTATTTAGTAGATTAACTAGATGATCATTTAGCATGTTACATTGGAAAGAGAAAAAGACTATACATGTGACCACATACATGATACCTAATCTCCATAAAAATCAATTTCTCCATCTGCAAAATGAAAATGGCATGTATACTCTGTCAGGTTGTTTTGAGGAGCAAATAACATGCAATGTGTATAAAGCACCTACTGTGGTGATTAATAATTGTATTTTTCTCTCAGCAATGTCTTGAGGATGGAGCGATTAGCCTTAAAATGATTGTAGGTGGTAGATATCAATACCACACAATGTACTTTGGCTCCTAAGGAAATATTGGTATAGGAACAATAAGTACTCATATGAATAAGGACAGCTCTAGATGATAAAGGATATCTATTTTATTGATTATTCAGGTTTGCCTGGGGCCTGCATTGCCAGCTGCAATAAGAGCAATTGTTGTTCAGTCACTCAGTAGCATCTGACTCTTTGTGACCCTATGCACTGCAGCACACCAGGCCTCCCTGTCCTTCACTGTCTCCTGGAGTTTGCTCAAACTCATGTCCATTGAGTCAGTGATGCCATTCAACCATCTTATGCTCTGTTGTCCCCTTCTCCTCCTGCCCTCAGTCTTTCCCAACATCAGGGTTTTTTACAATGAGTTGGCTCTTCTCATCAGGTGGCCAGAGTATTGGAGTTTCAGCTTTAGCATCAGTTCTTCTAATGAATAATCAGGGTTTATTTCCTTTAGGATTGACTGATTTGATCTCCTTTCTGTCCAAGGAACTCTGAAGAGTCTTCTCCAACACCACAGTTCGAAAGCATCAATTCTTTGGCACTCAGCCTTCTTTATGGCCCAACTCTCACATCCATACATGACTCCTGGAAAAACCATGGCTTTGACTAGATGGACCTTTGTTGGCAAAGTGATATCTCTGCTTTTTAATACTATCTAGGTTTGTCATAGCTTTTATTCCAAGGAGCAAGTGTCTTTTAATTTTATGGCTGCAGTCACTGCCCACAGTGATTTCGGAGCCCAAGAAATTAAAGTCTGTCACTGTTTCCATTTTTTTCCCCATCTATTTGCCATGAAATGATGCCAAATGCCATGATCTTAGCTTTGGAATGTTGAATTTTAAGCTAGTTTTTTTTAAACCATTCTCCTCTTTCACCTTCATCAAGAGTCTCTGGTTTCTCTTCACTTTCTGCCATTAGGGTGGTGTCATCTGCATATCTGAGGTTATTGATATTTCTTGAAAGAGCATACCTAGGTTCTTTTCAGAGTAGTCTGCCTGACTGTGAAAGGGTAGAGTTATCAGCAAGAGATACCAGGGCAGGAATTCTTTCTATTTTGATCTAGGACAGTTGGTGAATTACAACCTTATTGTAGGCAAGGACTACTTCGTAGAATCCCTAATTTTTGGAATGATTCTATGCAAATTGCATTTATTAAATAATGACTGTGGTTCCATTTTTTATGACATGGATATCTGTTAATCAGGAATTTTTATGAAGTCTAGATAGTTTGTGCTTTTGCAAAGTTGACAGAATCTATCTTAAAAGTTAAAAGTAACTTCTAGAGTTTTCTCTTAAAATATATTCAACTTATGCTATCACTGTTTGTTTGTCCATTTATTTATCTATTGGAAACACTGACTGTAGTTTGTGGATCCCTAAAGATTAATGCCAGATTCAGATTTAAATTGAAGAAAGTGGGGAAAACCACTAGACCATTCAGGTATAACCTAAATCAAATCCCTTATGACTATACAGTGGAGGTGAGAAATAGATTTAATGGACTAAATCTGATAGAGTGCCTGATGAACTATGGACGGAGGTTCGTGACACTGTACAGGAAACAGGGAGCAAGACCATCCCCAAGAAAAAGAAATGCAAAACAGCAAAATGGCTGTCTGAGGAAGCCTTACAAATAGCTGTGAAAGGAAGACAAGCAAAAAGCAAAGGAGAAAAGGAAAGATACACCCATTTGAATGCAGAGTTACAAAGAATAACAAGGAGAGATAAGAAAGCCTTCCTCAGTGATCAATGCAAAGAAATAGAGGAAAACAATAGAATGGGAAAGATGAGATCTCTTCAAGAAATTTAGAGATGCCAAGGGAACATTTCATTCAAAGATGGGCACAATAAAGGACAGAAATGGTATGGACCTAAAAGAAGCAGAAGATATTAAGAAGAAGTTGCAAGAATACACAGAAGAACTATACAAAAAAGATCTTCATGACCCAGATAATCATGAAGGTGTGATCACTCCCACTCACCTAGAGTCGGACATCCTGGAATGTGAAGTCATGTGGGCCTTAGGAAGCATCACTACGAACAAAGCTAGTGGAGGTGATGGAATTCCAGTTGAGCTATTTCAAATTGTAAAAGATGATGCTGTGTAAGTGTTGCACTCAATAAGTCAGCAAATTTAGAAAACTCAGCAGTGGCCACATGACTGGAAAAGGTCAGTTTTCATCTAATCCCAAAGAAATGTAATGCCAAAGAATGCTCAAACTACACACAATTGCACTTATCTCACATGCTAGAAAAGTAATGCTCAAAATTCTCCAAGCCAGGTTTTAGCAATATGTGAACCGTGAACTTCCAGATGTTCAAACTGGCTTTAGAAAAGGCAGAGGAACCAGAGATCAAATTGGCAACATCTGCTGGATCATTGAAAAAGCAAGAGAGTTACAGAAGAACTATTTCTGCTTTATTGACTATGCCAAAGCCTTTGAGCGTGTGGATCACAATAAACTGGAAAATTCTGAAAGAGATGGGAATACCAGACCACCTGACCTGCCTCTTGAGAAATTTGTATGCAGGTCAGGAAGCAACAGTTAGAACTGGACATGGAGCAACAGACTGGTTCCAAATAGGAAAAGGAGTATGTCAAGGCTATATATTGTCACCCTGCTTATTTATCTTATATGCAGAGTATCTCATGAGAAACGCTGGGCTGGAGGAAGCACAAGCTGGAATCAAGATTGTGGGAGAAATATCAATACCTTAGATACGCAGATGACACCACCCTTATGGCAGAAAGTGAAGAGGAACTAAAGAGCCTCTTGATGAAAGTGAAAGAGAAGATTGAAAAAGTTGGCTTAAAGCTCAACATTCAGAAAACTAAGATCATCCATCTGATGCCATCACTTCATGACAAATAGATGGGGAAACAGTAGAAACAGTGGCAGACTTTATTTTTTTGGGCTCCAAAATCACTGCAGATTGTGATTGCAGCCATGAAATTAAAAGATGCTTGCTCCTTGGAAGGAAAGTTATGACCAACCTAGATAGCATGTTCAAAAGCAGAGACATTACTTTTTCAACAAAGTTCCATCTAGTCAAGGTTATGGTTTTTCCAGTGGTCATGTATGGATGTGAGAGTTGGACTATAAAGAAAGCTGAGCGCCAAAGAATTGATGCTTTTGAACTGTGGTGTTGGAGAAGACTCCTGAGAGTCCCTTGGACTGCAAGGAGATCCAACCAGTCCATCCTAAAGGAGATCAGTCCTGGGTGTTCATTGGAGGGACTGATGTTGAAGCTGAAACTCCAATACTTTGGCCACCCGATGCAAAGAGCTGACTCATTTGAAAAGACCCTGATGCTGCAAAAGATTGAGGACAGGAGAAGAAGGGGATGACAGAGTATGAGATGGTTGGATGTCATCACCGACTCGATGGACATGGGTTTGGGTGGACTCCGGGAGTTGGTGATGGACAGGGAGGCCTGATGTGCTGTGATTCATGGGGTTGCAAAGAGTCAGACATGATTGAGCAACTGAACTGAATTGAAAGATCAGTGAACTTGAGTTTGTTACTTTTGTTTACAGTCATTGTATATAAGATCTATGCATGCTTATTTGCTCAGGTTGAGACAGAGCCCTTGTGAGTAGGAATTGCTATTCCCAACACTCTTTAAACTCTTGTTGCTGTTGTTCATCATGCAGTCCTGTCCAGCTCTTTGTGACTCTAGGGACTACAACACGCCAGGCTTCCCTGTCCCTCACCATCTCTATAATCTGAGCTAACTATATTTGTTGTTGTTCAGTCACTAAGTTGTGTCCAACTCTTCGTGACCCCATGGACTGCAGCACTTAAAGCTCCTCTGTCCTTCACTGTCTCCTGGAGTTTACTCAGATTCGTGTCCATTGAGTCAGTGATGCTGTCTAACCATCTCTCGCACTCATTTCTGCTTGTACTTAAATATGTTATATTTTTGTTTATTGTCTGTCTCCATGAGACCAGTGACTGCATCTATGGTTCTTACTGCTCTATCACCATGACCTAGATAATTTTCTGGTATGCAGTAGGTGCTCATACCAGAGCACCACTTCCTGAATGAAGTGGTTGATGAACAGCTGCCTCCTTTTAATAGCTACAGTCACCTGTATAGGTACACTGGGGAAGTGGAGCAGTTTCTATTGAGTTCTGTCTGCAAGACACTGGGAAAACATGGTACTGCGAACTGACTCAGAATGTTGGGCTGAAGAGGCACGTGTGAGCCCTACCTTTTCCATGAGCTGTTTGACATGTCAATTGATTTTTCTGAGCCTTGGGTTTTGGATCTGTGTGAAGGGGATGATAATAAACCTCACAAAGTTGCAGTAAAAATCAACTATAATAATACATGCCCTATTGTTATGGACTGCAAATGTTTGTTACTAGCATGGCATCATTAGAAAAAGCAAGACATTTAGCCAAATAGTTGTGCTCTGCCTATAAAAGTGATATGGATTTGGGTCAAATCTTTTTCCTTTTCTAGGTCTCAATTTCTTCCACTGGCAAAAGAGCTGTTATTAATGAAACATTAATGATCCTGAACATCCCATCCAGCATGAAGTCCATGTCACTAAGGACTATATTTTTCTTTTCATGTTCCTTCCTAAGGTTAGGGATTATGTAGGTGTTTCTTCAATTTCTAGGAAAATATCATAAAAGAGATTTACTGTCAGGTGTTTGCGTCATTTTCTTTACCACATTAGGCATTATCCTACTTAGAGTGACAAGTTCACCATGTAACAGTGTTCGCGTTTTCAGTATTTTTCACTACGACAGCCTGCAGTGGCTACAAGGAGCACCTTTTCCCACATAGTTACTACTGTTGACGTGAGACTCAGCACATTTGACAGAGGTGGCTTGCTATGATGGCAGAAAGGGTGCTGAGTTATACAGGAGTCCAGCTTTCACACTCACATTATTCTGTCTTTGGAAAACGTGCCTTCCACTCCCCACCAAATGTGAGAAAGAAAACTGCTTTGCTGTGTAGAACATTCTATTTTCAGAGACTCTGAGGAGATCATGACAGGCGTGGGCTGGATTTATGGGTGAGCTGTGCTTACCAGGTGGCATCTTAGGCTGATGAATCCCATGTTTCGTGTTAACACGTCTGGACTCTCTGCACAGTGATACCCATGCTTTCCTCCAGGAGGCAGGCACTGAGGGCCAGGGAAGCTGCTGCAATGCACTGAGAGGCTTGATACCATGCAGAGGATGCTGGTATTAGGAAGGGAAACCTTCCTTGGGCATCAACTTCTTATTCCACATAAGGGATATGGTACGACCTCTAAACCTGTTTCAAATCCTAGTTGGAGTTTTGTTTTGTTTTTTTGGCTGCACTAGTTCTTTCTGGTGGGGCATATGGGCTTTCTCTAGTTGCCATGAGTGTGGGCTTCTCTCCAGTGGTGCCTGGACTTATCACTGTGATGGCTTCTCTTACAGAGCATGGGTTTTAGGGCACATGGGCTTCGGTAGTTGTGGTGCATGGCATGTGGGATCCTAGTTTCTGGACAAGGGATCAAATCATATTCCCTGCAGTGGCAGCATATCCCCTGCATTGGCAACCTTCTTAACCACTGGACCACCAGGGAAGTCCCCTAGTTGAAGTTACTGAACAGCAATTGGACATGAGGCTATTGAATTAGCAATGAATATAGATGGAAGCTACTCAGTTGGTGTCTGGATGTTACTCACTTAGATTTCAGTGAGATGGATGGAGTGATGAAGAAACTGCAAAGACCAATTAGAATTCAGGTACTTCATATTTTAATTAATTAAGGCTTGCCATAATCTCATTCCAATTTATAGGTCTAACTCTTTCTCATTTCTTCCCAGAACCTGTTCTTAGTTCCAACCAGTCAAACCTTATAGCATTTAATAAGGCACATTGAATTTCTTCTGTGTTGCTTTGCTCATGTAATTCCTTTGGTCTATAGCAGTCTCTCTCTTTTGCCCTCATTTATCTAATTCCTGTACTTCTCTTAAGGCACAGATCCAATGCTGCCTGCCTCATTTGACCTCATATAAATTTCCTTTTTCTGAACTGTTACTGTATTTTAACTTCACTTGTTAGATTTAAATCCTTCATAGATTATATGACCTCTGATATCAGAACATACTTTTGAAAAAACTTGTCACAACTTCTAATGAAACATTAGAAATATAGCAAGTTCAAACAAATTTTCTTGTTTATTGCTTGCCAAGGTCTAAATGATTTTTAACAATTGTTTTTTTTTTTTTAAATCTTTAATTCAAATGAAAGCATCTTTGATCTCCCAAAGCTGTGTCTTTCATTGATTTTGAACTCTCTCTGTTGAAAATCTGTGAAGATCCATGTAAAGAGCCTAGTACAGACCCTGGCATATGTTTAGCTTTATCATAGTCACCTTCACAGGCTTTGTTTCCAATGGCTCAGTTTATGTCAACATAGAATGTGTTTCCTGCTTCAGTTCAGTTCAGTTCAGTTCAGTTTCTCAGACGTGTCTGACTCTTTGCGACCCCATGAATCACAGCACTCCAGGCCTCCCTGTCCATCACCAACTCCCGGAGTTCACTCAGACTCACGTCCATTGAGTCAGTCCCCTCTAAACATACACACAGGCCCACACATCCTTCTCCAAGGTCTCAAGGAGAAAGGGTGGCCCTGCTTCAATATCTTCAGGGTTACTATCTCCCCCTCCCACTCCCCAGTGTAATACTTCTTTTTGATAGTCAGTATTATTTTTAGCATTTTCTAAATATATTTTTCCCTTTAATCAATACACTAACCTCTCTCTCCATAAATATTCCACAATTAATGGGTTGTTTACACTTAATAGTATTACAAATTTATTAAAAACCCTATTATCTGATCTGATCTGATCTGATGATTAATAATAAGCAATTTTAATGTATTTCTTTTTGAAATAATGGCAAGATCTTTCAATGGTTCTGTTTCATGTACTTTATAGAGTGCATTCAAAATAATTTGGTTAGGTATTTTTTCCTGTATGCTTCCTAATCATTCTTAATTAATTTTAGATGTAAACAGTGAGGAATCTTTTCTGTTTAAAGAAATGTTATTTACCACAAAAGTAGTGCATGCAACAGCTGGTTGAAAAGAACCCAAAAGGAAGAATTATGACATTATAAACAGAAAGATTAAATTTTTTTTCATTAACTTGTTTTGGTTCTTGAAACTAGTTTGCATTTTCTCTTGCAGTTAATTGGAGGGTGGGAGGTAGAAGGACTAAGCTCTGTTAAGGGTGTCTGAATACTGGAGTCAGATCCATTTGGAATTTTGGCTCTGTGTGCATGCTAAGTTGCTTCAGTCGTGTCCAACTCTGCGACCCCATGGACTGTAGCCCACCAGGCTCTTCTGTCCATGGGATTCTCCAGGCAAGAATACTGGCGTGGGTTACCATGCCCTCCTCTGGGAGATATTTCTGACCAAGGGATCAAACTCACATCTCTTATGTCTCCTGCATTGGCAGAAGGGTTTTTTTTGGTTGTTTTTTTTTTTTTTTTAACCACTAGTTCCACCTGGGAAGCCCACCCATTCCCTAACTAGGTGATCTTAAACAATTTAACTTCCCTGGGCCTCAGTTTTCTCATATATAGAATGGGTATAACATGAGTGCAACCTACCTTGTAAGGTTTTTATGTTTTTTAAATCAAATAATGTTTGCAAAAGATAGCGCAATGCCCTGGAATATAGTAAGCACTTACTGCAACCTTGGAGTGATTGCATCAGCTAGAAGAAAACTGCTTATTTCTTAGTTCATCAATAATTTCCTAGGCAATTGTTTTGCCTTGCCATTCTCTGTAGCTTTGAATTCATTGGAGCCACATTAGCTATAGTTCTTTGGAAGTTACAGGGTTGGGACTTCAACTGTTTTCCCAACACCTGGAGTTGGGGTTCCCTATGAAAACTGGGCAGAAATGTGTGCAGGTTTAGCCATAAATAAGATTATGCAAGAGACAATTCATGCTGTGTAGTGTCTTCTCGTTTACTTGTTCTGTGTTCATGGTTGAAAATGTCCATGTGCCTGGGTGCAGGTACAGTTAATTCTAAATTTTCATTCATTCAGTTCATAGACACAGCTTTAAGCAGAAGCTGGTAACTGTAAGTTATACAGATAAATGACAGGGGCAGTTCAGTCAAAGAATCAGGAGGTCTAACATGGAGTAATCTTTTATTCATGTATTTATTTATTCATCCAATAATTACTGAGGAACTTCTGGGCACTGGTCTAAGTCCTTGGAATATGCATGCACGCATGCTCAGTCACATCAGTCATGTCCAACTCTTTATGACTTCATGAACTATAGCCCACCAGGCTCCTCTGTCTGTGTAATTCTCCAGAAAAAATACTGCAGTGGATTGCCATGCCTTCCTCCAGGGGATCTTCCCTACTCAGGGATCAAACCTAAGTCAAACCCGAGTCTCCTGCAACTCCTGTATTGCAGGTGGATTTTTGTTTTTTACCACTTGAGCCACCAGGAAGGCCCTTGGGATATATAAGTCAACAAAATGAAGATAGAACATCTTGCTTAAGGTCTGGGAGAATGGGGACACAGTGAAATTCTAAGCAAAGTATAAGAAGATAGATGAGTATTCAGAGGGATCTGCCTTAGTCTGGGGGTCATGCAGGTGCCCTTAAAGGGAATATTAGTTAAGCTGAATAGGCAATAGCATGAGGCAACGAAGTTTGTTTTGGGGAGAGAAAATAGGCATGAAAAAGTACAGGGGGCTTGCAAGAGTGTGCTGAGAATCAGGGCCTGTTAGGCAGGCTAGCATTTTGTCACCCCTTAAAATGGATATTTAAAAACTATTCACTCAATATTTATTTCTTGGGGCCAGGGAGAAATTGATTTTTCTATTACAAAAAATTATATGCAAAACACATTCACTTAGTAATTCACTTCAGCAGGGTCAAAGCAGAGTCGATATTGTGGAATTATTCAGTGAAATGTTCCCCATTTTCATCTCTCTCTTCAGTTTGTGTGTGTTTTGAATCACAGAGCTTCTTGGGAGGTGTGTTAAAAATGCAAAATTTAGATAATAAAATAAGCTACTCATCCCAGATAAACAGCACTATGCCACATATTATTTGGTTTTGGAAATTCAACTTACCGCCGACTTCTAGTTATTTTGCAGAAATATGTTTTGCAGAAATACTTATTAACTTAGTGTATCTGGGGAACAAGGAGAATATTTTTATTTACATTTGTGGAAGCTCACTCTTTATAGGAGCAACACCAACATAAACAAAGAGTTAAAGACCCAAGTTAGCAAACCAGTATTTCCTGGTACTCCAGTGAGGTGAGTACCCCAGTAGGTCCAGCCTCAACTTAAACTCTTGGTGGCTCAGATTGTAAAGAATCTGTGTGCAATGCAGAGACCTGGGTTTGAGCCCTGGGTCAGGAAGATCCTCTGGAAGTGGAAATGGCAATCCACTCCAGTATTCTTGTCTGGAGAATTCCATGGACAGAGGAGTCTGGCAGGCTACAGTCCATGAGGTTGCAAAGAGTCAAACACGACTGAGCAACAAACACTACTTAAATTCTTAAATAAGTTAAGGATGACTGAAACACGAGTGTAAAGGAGAGTGTGAGACAAGACTGAAAAGGTAAGTGGGGTCCTGTTATAAAGAGCCCCGTATGTCATGTGAGGAGTTTGCATTTTGTATATAAGAAATGTGAAACCATTGAAGCAGGTTGACACAGCAAAATTTTTGGTTTAGAGATTTTTGTGTCAGTGTGAGTCAAAGCATTGGAGGGAAGTAAGACTTGATAAAGGAAGATGCGTCAGTAGACAGTTTGGATAACTGAGGCGAGAAACGATATTACATTGAACTGAACGTCTTCACTTTCACTTTTCACTTTCATGCATTGGAGAAGTAAATGGCAACCCACTCCAGTGTTCTTGCCTGGAGAATCCCAGGGACGGGGAGCCTGGTGGGCTGCCGTCTATGGGGTCGGACATGACTGAAGCGACTTAGCAGCAGCAGCAGGAGGTGTTAGTAGAGTGTAGGGAGTGTCTCAAAACATGAAGCATAGTTACATGAAGTCTTAGAAGAGGCATTATCAGCTGAACTCTTGGCAAATAACAAAGCATCATGTCCTAGACTAGAGTTCAGGGGCAGGACTCCAGTCCATGGTCATAGGGCACCAGTGGTAAAAGTGAGACGAGGCTTAATTGGCAAGGGTTTGTGGACCTCCCTGATTAAGACAGGGGTCCTGGCAATGGACCTGTTATGCCAAGAAGAGACATTATTTTTATTTCTAATTTTATTTTATTTTTAAACTTTACATAATTGTATTAGTTTTGCCAAATATAAAAATGAATCCGCCACAGGTATACATGTGTTCCCCATCCTGAACCCTCCTCCCTCCTCCCTCCCCATACCATCCCTCTGGGTCGTCCCAGTGCACTAGCCCCAAGCATCCAGTATCGTGCATCAAACCTGGACTGGCAACTCGTTTCTTACATGATATTTTACATGTTTCAATGCCATTCTACCAAATCTTCCCACCCTCTCCCTCTCCCACAGAGTCCATAAGACTGTTCTATACATCAGTGTCTCTTTTGCTGTCTCGTACACCGGGTTATTGTTACCATCTTTCTAAATTCCATATATATGCGTTAGTATACTGTATTTATGTTTTTCCAGACATTATTATAAGAAAAGGGATGTGAGAAAAAGAAGAGAGATATACATAGAGAGGAGCAGTTCAGTGAGGATATGGAATTGTGAGGACTCTCAGTCTGAGGGCCTTAATTGTCATACTTGTGTATCAACAGCTACTTAGAAAGAATTTGAGAGACTAGGATGCTAATAGCTGATAATGGCATAATGTTTTACATATTCAGTCTTTGCCTCTCTCCAATTCATTTTCTGCACAGCAGCTGGAATTCTTAAACAGAAACCTGATCATTCATTGCTCTACTTAAAACACACTTCAGTGCCTTTTTGGATAAACACCAAGGTCTTTCTTATGGTTTACACAGCCCTGACTTCTCAGTTCAGTTCAGTTCAGTCGCTCAGTCGTGTCTGACTCTTGACTACTCCTAGCCCTTGTTCAACTTCTGGTCTCAATTTGAGGCATGCTCTCTCACCCTTAGGATTCAACTACTAGAGGTTTTTATTTTTTAAAATTCTAAATGACATTCTATTTATTTCAAGCCTCCAGACTTGCTGTGTGCAATGCTTTAAAACCCTCCTCTTCTCATTTACTTTTTAAGTTCTGGTCTAAAAGCTGCTTCATCAGAGAGTCCCTATTACAAAAGCCCCCTATTGTACAGTCTCACAGCTTTCTCCATTTTCCTTTCATACCCCTTATGATTGTAATCACATAATTATTTTAGAAATGTTTTACCATGTCTTTCTTCATGAGTAGACTGTAGACTCCGTGCAAAGGGAACCGTGCTTGCTTATTTATTGTAGTATATCTTGTGCCAGCAGAGTGTCTGACATATATAAATCATCAGTAAATATTCGTTGAATGAATAGTTGAATCCTTGGGTTATTTTTAAGTACCCTGGTGTAGCTGTTGTTTAGTCATTAAGTTGTGTCCACTCTTTTGCAATCTCATGGACTGTAGCCCACCAGGCTCTTCTGTCTGTGGGATTTCCCAGACAAGAATACTGGAGTGGGTTGCCATCTCCTCCTCCAGAGGATCTTCCTGGCCCAGTGATAGAACCTACATCTCTCATGTATCCTGCATTGGCAGGTGGATTCTTCATCACTGAGGCACCAGGAAAGCCTCAAGCACCCCGTAGCTATGCCTTAATTCAAAGCATTTTTTAAAATTTATTATTTTTTAATTTAAGGATAATTCCTTTTTCGAAAATTTTGAGAAAATTGAGAATTTTGTTGTTTCTCTGTCAAACATCAACAAGAATCAGCCATAGGTGTACATATGCATCCTCCCTCTTGAACCTCCCTCCCCATCCCACTCCTCTAGGTTTATACAGAGCCCCTGTTTGAGTTAACTGAGACATTGTGATAGTGCTGAAGTCATCAGGAACAGAAACAAGTATCATTGAGTAGGGATATACCTTCCTCCCATCCCTTACATTATACTGTTTAGGCATTTTCCTACTTTATAGCAGAATGTTTCTTTAATTGGGCAAAGAATAAGATAGAAAGGACAGAAACGTACCTCAGCTGGTGTTTTGAGGGAGAAGGGTGGAGCGTAGAAAAGCTAGGTCACCTCTGTTAAAACCTCTCTGAAATCCCTAAATATAGACATTCCTAAGCAGAAGGATGGAGAAGGCGATGGCACCCCACTCTAGTACTCTTGCCTGGAAAATCCCATGGACAGAGGAGCCTGGTAGGCTGCAGTCCAGGGGGTCGCTAAGAGTC
>NW_011494843.1:1635804-1646554 GCF_000754665.1 Bison bison bison | reverse complement strand
AACCCACTCCAGTGTTCCTGCCTGGAGAATCCCAGGGACGGGGGAGCCTGATGGGCTGCCGTCTATGGGGTCGGCACAGAGTCGGACACGACTGAAGTGACTTAGCAGCAAGCAGAAGGAAGATGTTTGGTAGATATTTTACTAACATGGATTTTTTTTTTTTTTTTTTTTGAGTTATTAATTGAAAGTTGAGGTGTTCATTTTTTTCTCCTTGAAATTTTGTCTTTTCTGTCCTCCATTCAAGCAGACAACACATTTCATGCATCCTTGCCACATGAAAAGTCTTTGGCAGGGTTTCCTGGCTTCTGTTTGCCCACTGAGGATAATAAAACTTGAAGAGAGAGGAAATTGGTATCTCTATGTGAAACCAAGAGAGACAGAAGGTTTGCCAAAGGGAAAAGAGCTTTCTCCAGGTCTCAGGGATGAAACAAGTCTGCTGATTCTTGAACAGAGGGGATGCTTAGGTCCACCCTGGAAGTACCCAAGGCTGTAGCAGGGCTTCAGGGGAAATCTCCAGGCAATAAATCAGGTGGGTTAGATGCCAAGCTTAGGGTCCTAGCTTTGTTAAAGAGCCCCTGCTCTACACGTGGCATGGAAATGACACACTGGTGGACTTGATGGGATCATGTGGCTGCAGCAGAATGTAGCTGTTAACAAATGTGAACAGATACCTTATGATCAGTGTTCTAAAGCCCAGACCTGGAGTAAGACATTAGAACCTCAATACAAACCTGGGGGTGGGAGAAAGTCTGGAATTACCTGAAGTTGAATTTCTCACAAACTCAGTGTGACTTGATTCTCAGAATAGATATTAGATGATTTACAAACAATAATGGAATGTGGTTTTACTAATTTATCTGATTAAGATTGATACTTGCTGCATGAAGCAAATGAACAACAATAACAACAACAAAAGCTACGTTAGTCTTTTCTTCCTATTGTGAGGGGATGGTTCATTTTTATTTAAAAATTTTAAAAGTTCTGAGTGAAATGTACAAGGTATTTCAAAGAACTCAGCATTAACTATCTACTGAACTAACTGATCTCATCAGCAGCAGACAGCTCTTAACGGTACCCTGACAATTAAGACTAAGAAATAAAACCCAAATCTCACCTATTCTGATAGTCACATTGTGCTGCACTTGTCTGTGGGGGCATCCCTCTTTATCTGGAAGGAAAAAAGTAACACTGAGCACCAAACAACAGAGTGGATCTATTTTCAGCAAAGAGTGATTATCTCAGTGAAGCACGTATTACCTTAAATAGAGTAAGGCAGGTACAGTATGTGTTTCCCATTTTAGGAAGAAAATGCAAAGGCAATAGGTCTACTGTAAGAGGATCTTGATTTTGGGCTGGCAATACCAGCTTGGGTGGAGAACTGATGGCAAACAAAGTGAAATTTGGAAATCAGAATGTTGGCTACTTATTTTGTGCTTTGGTATTGAGACAAGATTCCTCTATGTAATCATTTTTGTTTGTGAATTATCATTCATTCCACTTTTTCAATATTTATTGAAGGTTTCACTGTGGGCTAGGCTTTGGAGACACATAAATTAACTTCAGAAAGTGATAGTACATGTGCAAGAATGATTGTGACACAAGGCAAGTAATAAGTTTGAAAAAGACAGGGGACAACAATACTTCCTTTCCTCTGTTCTCCTCTTTTTCCTTCTCTTCCCATTACTTTCATTTTCTTCTTAAAAATCAATACTTGCATATATAATGTGTAAAAGTTTTATAAACAAGTAGGAAATACCAGGTTGACAATTTCAGCCTCTGCTGCCAACACTGGGTGTGGACACTGAGGAAAAAATTTAGGGCAAAGAAAGTGGGATCTGTGAATTTATGGGGAGTAGTGTTTCCCATAAATTTGAGCAAACTCCAGGAGATGGTAAAGGACAGGGAAGTCTGAGATGCTGCAGTCCATGGTGTCACACAGAGTCAGACGTAACTTAGCAACTAAACAATAGCAATATTCTCCAAGACAGCCAGATGTAACTTTTTTTGCATGTAAAAAGCCACTGAAAAAGGCTGAGATAAGGAAAATTAAAGAAAGCAGTGCCAGTGGTGTGTTGGTGATTCTTCACATTTATGAAATACACTTATCAGTTACTTAGGAATTTTGTGAGACAGTTGTTAAACTGTTGGTAGCTTGAAATCAGCCATGATGGAAGTATTTACATCATCAGTTCAGTTCAATCGCTCAATCATGTCCTACTCTTTGTGACCCCATGAACTGCAGCATGCCAGGCCTCCCTGTCCATCACCAACTCCCAGAGTCCACCCAAACCCATGTCCATCGAGTCGGTGATGACATCCAACCATCTCATACTCTGTCATCCCCTTCTTTTCCTGCCCTCAATCTTTCCAAGCATCAGGGTCTTTTCCAATGAGTCAACTCTTCTCATGAGGTGGCCAAAGTACTGGAATTTCAGCTTTAGCATCAATCCTTCCAATGAACACCCAGGACTGATCTCCTTTAGGATGGACTGGTTGGATCTCCTTGCAGTCCAAGGGACTCTCAAGAGTCTTCGCAACACCACAGTTCAAAAGCATCAATTCTTTGGTGCTCAGCTTTCTTTATAGTCCAACTCTCACATCCATATATGACTACTTGACAAAGTAATGTCTCTGCTTTTTAATATAATGTCTAGGTTGGTTATAATTTTCCTTCCAAAGAGTAAGCGTCTTTTCATGGCTGCCATCACCATCTGCAGTGATTTTGGAGCCCCCAAAAAATAAAGTCTGCCACTGTTTCCACTGTTTCCCCATCTATTTCCCATGAAGTGATGGGACTGGATGCCATGATCTTCATTTTCTGAATGTTGAGCTTTAAGCCAACTTTTTCACTCTCCTCTCACTTTCATCAAGAGGCTCTTTAGTTCTTCTTCACTTTCTGCCATAAGAGTGGTGTCATCTGCATATCTGAGGTTATTGATATTTACATCATAGCAAGAAGCAAATGCTACAAATCACAACTTAGACAAAAAACAGTGAATTGCTCTACCAGCCTACCAACTGACAACTGGTCAGTTGTCAACTGAAATGACAACTCCGAGATTCTTTCACTTTCCTAGTGGGCAAAATTATGAGTATTCTGTATGTGAATGTTTAAACGAGGCAATATGATAGTTGAGGATATACCAGAAACTGCAGAACTATCCATGGGTACCAGAGTAGCAGGAAACTTATGGACCTGAAAAGAATAGAGAAGGAGGGCATACTGATGAAGCCCATGTAGCCCACCCACCATTTTTTTTGATCATCAGGAATAAGCCAAAGACCATTAGATGAGTGGATAATAGTCATTTGGGGAAGGAGAAATTTTCAATCCATATTTAGCCATTGATAACATTTTCCATGGTGTTTTCTGTTAAATAAATTTCATACTGCCATTCTGTGAGAAGGCATGGTATATAAAGATAGCAGTGTTTTCACCGTATTATTTTATAACGTGGACTTGACTTATATAATAGTATCTACAATTAGCTCAGACAGTAAAGAATCTGCCTGCAATGCAGGATACCTGGCTTTGATTCCTGGTCAGGAGATACCCTGGAGAAGGGAATGTCTATCTACTCCAGTATTCTTACCTGGAAAATCCCATGGACAGAGGAGCCTGGCAGGCTACAGTCCATGGGGTCACAAACAGTCAGACACAACTGAGCAATTAACACTTTCTTTCACTATGTTTTATTTACTTATTTATATCTGTACACTTGCACGGTATGCAGGCACAGTAATAATCATGTAAATGGTACAGGAAGGCACAAAAACAAAAATAAAAGTCCTTATTTTCTAACTTCAGTGGGATGTTTCAGTCTCATCCTGAGACTATTGACTCTATCACCATATCTACTTTTAATGTGCCACACTCTCCACAAGACTTTAGTTGTTTTTGTTCAGAAATAACAATAAAGATCAAATCAGGGGCTCAACATAGAAATTTTAGTATTTTGTATAAGAGTTGGGGATACAGCATGTCAATGAAGCCACCTGAGGTACAGAGCAGAAAATATATATTTTTTTTCTTTTTAAAGATAAGATAATTTTATGATTTTTTTAAACAAAGTTTCTATATAAGCCCTAATATGAGATTTTAAAAATATAATTTCTTCTTTTTCTAGCAGTTTTAATTAGCATATTGTCACACCAAGCAACATTTTGTCTTATTTTTATAAATCCTTTCTTATCCTATTTTTATTCCCTTCCTCAAGTACCTTAGAATGTATTACCCTAAACCATTCCCCTCGTTAGCATTTTAGAGGACGGACTCTATGAGAAGTAAAAAATATTCTACCTTTTTTCCTGAGAAATTATAAAGAAGGTATCAGTTCAGTTCAGTTCAGTCGCTCAGTCGTGTCAGATTCTTTGTGACCCCATGAATCGCAGTACGCCAGGCCTCCCTGTCCATCACCAACTCCCGGAGTTCACTCAGACTCACGTCCATCAAGTCAGTGATGCCATCCAGCCATCTCATCCTCTGTCATCCCCTTCTCCTCCTGTCCCCAATCCCTCCAGCATCAGAGTCTCTTCCAATGAGTCAACTCTTCGCATCAGGTGGCCAAAGTACTGGACTTTCAGCTTTAGCATCATTCCTTCCAAAGAAATCCCAGGGCTGATCTCCTTTAGGATGGACTGGTTGGATCTCCTTGCAGTCCAAGGGACTCTCAAGAGTCTTCTCCAACACCACAGTTCAAAGGCATCAGTTCTTTGGTGCTCAGCTTTCTTCACAGTTCAACTCTCACATCCATACATGACCACTGGAAAAACCATAGCCTTGACTAGATGGACCTTTGTTGGCAAAGTAATATCTCTGCTTTTGAACATGCTATCTAGGTTGGTCATAACTTTTCTTCCGAAGAGTAAGCGTCTTTTAATTTCATGGCTGCAGTCACCATCTGTAGTGATTTTGGAGCCCAGAAAAATGAAGTCTGACACTGTTTCCACTGTTTCCCCATCTATTTCCCATGAAGTGATGGGACCGGATGCCATGATCTTCGTTTCCTGAATGTTGAGCTTTAAGCCAACTTTTTCATTTTCCTCTTTCACCTTCATCAAGAGGCTTTTTAGTCCCTCTTCACTTTCTGCCATAAGGGTGGTGTCATCTGCATACCTGAGGTTATTTGTATTTCTCCCGGCAATCTTGATTCCAGCTTATGCTTCTTCCAGCCCAGCGTTTCTCATGATGTAAAGAAGATATAGGCAGATCCTAATGCTGGGAAAGATTGAAGGTAAAAGGATAAGGAGGCGGCAGAGGATAAGAGGGTTAGATAGCATCACTGACTCAATGGACATGAATTGGAGCAAACTCCAGGCAACAGTGGAGGACAGAAGAGCCTGGTGTGCTACAGTCCATGGGGTCACAAAGTCAGACACAACTGAGCAACTGAACAACAACATAGGCAGATGACATCTAATTTAAGTGGAATTGTAAACAGAAGACACCCGCGATAAAGGATGTCTTTGAGATTTTGCCTAAAAGTAACTTTTAACTTTTTATTTCTATGGAAACTTCAGTCAGTACACATCTTTTGTGTCAGATAGTTTTGCTTTTGAGTTACAAATGATATATACAAATAATTATTAGCTCAATGTTATTGTATCAGTCTAAGATTTCAGTTAGAGAATGTCAGATAGTACATCTCAGTAAATGCCAAGAATCATCAGAATGTTTTCAAACCCGAGAGTTTCAAGTGGAACAATTTATGCAAGCAACACTCCCTAGTTCCACAAGACTCAACTGAAATAGACAAGAGCACATTGCATTACAACATATTTAATATTATGTTTAAAATTTTGTTTAAATATTCTGTAATTCCTTTACTAATAATTGCAGAAATGTTTGGCCCATTTCTAATAGTTTTCATCTTCACATAAGATTAAAACAGAGAGGTCATCATTTTTTAGCAACAGGAAATTTGAATTCAAATATCTGTTCTTTTATATACAGAATATGAATATATGAAAGGAATATATTATTTGTGTGTATTTATGTATATATCATATATCAATGCATAGTATGCCTATACTCCCAAATTGTTAATTTGTATTAATTGAATGATTCTCCCAATATAAAGCTCCAATTACCTTATTCTTGTGACTTAGTAAATTTAGCTCAAAAAGATACACAAATGTAGAATATAGTTTTGCCAAAATCTTGATGAGGTTGACCAGGCATTGAGCTTTCTGTTTTTGGCCACGATCAGAAATTTGTTCTTAAGATTTTGTGGTTTATTTTATTTTTTAACTTTACAATATTGTATTGGTTTTGCCGTATATCAACATGAATCCGCCACAGGTATACACGTGTTTCCCATCCTGAACCCTCCTCCTTCCTCCCTCCCCGTACCATCCCTTGTGGTTTATTTTAAATGCTTCAGCACCAAAGAGATTCCCAAGAAATTCAATGCTTTCAGGTTGACCTTGTAAAATTATAATCTCTTGTTTTGCATGTCCAATTAGCATCAGAACTTGTTTAGGAGAGATGCTGCCATTTCAGGGCCTTGTGAGGTCCTGCATGGATACGTCCAGGTTCATTCATATGTCATGTCCACGAAAGACTGCTGGCCTTATTTTCAGTCTTCTGGGGCAACTTGCTATGTTCTTTTGTACCAGTTTTCAGCATATAACTGTTCCCCCTACTCCTTCCTTTTCTATATTCCTGATGCTAGAATTCCTGATGTTTTATTAACTATAATTCATTTTTAACTGCCTTGTGTAATATGTTTTATCTCTGCTAACTATTATCCATTTGATAACCCCTCCTATTCAGTCTAAATAGAAAAATGTTTAGATAGATATGTCTGAGAAATTGACATCTGTAAGTTCATTTCCAGGATGATACATGTCTCCGAAGAGTACTGAATTGTAATGTTGTCAAAATAATTCATCTAAAGAGGATAAGCAATTTATTCTCATGGGCATAATTTTATTTAGAAGAGATGATTCTCTTGGACAGGCCCAAGTGAGATAAGGAGGGTACTGACAATGTACTTGTTTTCTCTAAGTCTACAAATCTTGGGCAATAATTTTCCTTTACCTTTTCATACATGTTCTTAATAGGTGATTTAGAGTCTCAGTGTGAGATTGCCACTTCTTAATGAAAATGGGTGGATGTTTATCCCTACAATAGAAAGTGAAATGATGTTTTAAAACAGGGGTTGGCAAATTGCAGACCGTAGGCCAAATTTTGCCTGCAGGCTGCTTTTGTATGGCCTGTGAGTTAAGCATGGTTTTTACATATTTAGACTTGTAAATACACGCATACACACACACACAATACTATGCAACAAGGATCATATTTGGCCTACAAAACCTAAAATATTTACTCTCTGGCCTTTTATAGAAAAATCTATAAGCCTTCAAGTAGCTGTAATAAAATGATTTTTTTAATCATAAATCACATAGATAATGTTTTCTATGTGACAGGTACAGGAAATTTTGTGTGTATTAACTCATTGCAATCTCAGATAAAGCTTAAATGTATTGAGAGTTAAAGTGTCATCCTCATTTTGAAGAAAACTAAAGGCAGTTATGGACTAGAGACTATACTTATAACCACTATACTATATGGCCTGAGAATCTGATCTGTCTCATGTGGTTGTTTTGGGGGGTGGTATGCATGTGTATGTGTGTGTGAATCCTTCTCTTGACACCAGTCTGCAATTAGTCAAAATAGGATGGTTATGTGATTGGCAGAACACTGTTTAAACATAGGACAGACTATACAAGTTTCCTTAAGCATGTAAAGGGCAAAGCTACTGCTCACAAATTGGCTGTACACAGCAGCACTTCAGCTGGATGAGTAAGACCCTCTCACTCTCAAATGCCCATGAAATTGGCTGCCTACTAATACTACTACTTAGTCTGGGTGATGACTCTTCAGGACACTCGTCTTGACAACCTTATACTTGTTTTATATATAGTTGGTCCCTTATGACTGCTTTCTCTAGAGATTTGTGCTATGTGCCTCTCTGCCCAGCATTTGAAAATACTGTAATTGTTAGCACTCCCAAAGCATCCCTCAGTGCTATTGTAGGAATGGAGAGATTAAAGGTAAATTCTAGGCTTGCCACCCCCATTGGCAGGTTTTAGGCTTCAGGCCTGCCTGAAGCATATTCCTGCAATAGCCACTTTGCTATTCTTTCTGGTAGCTTTTCTTCTCTTACTCTTGGTTTCTCTACCTATAAATTCAGGAAGAGCTTTTGATTTGTTATGAAAAGAGTTTCTATCTCTATTCCAATTTTCTCCTATGCATAATCTAAGTTCTGGCCTCCTCAATTATTATTTCTTTGTTGATTTAGTTTTAATGCCTTTGGTTTTTCAGGTATCTGTTAAAATCTTTACCTGTCATTATACATTCAGTGCCTTTATAAATTTATTCCATTTATAGATTTATAGCGTTATTTCAAGAGGACTTTGGGGAGGAGAGGAGAAGTAAACATATGTATAGGCTCCATCATTTTGAACTAGAACCTTTCAAAATTTATGTGGCAAGAAAATGCATTGGGGGATATACTGATAGGTTTCCTTCCACTTCATGTTTTATTACAGTTCTCCTCCTATATTTTGGGAGACTTCCCATCAGTCTTGGAATAATGAAAATAAGACTCCAAGAAGCAATTCTTCATTTTAAGTTCAAAAATCCATAGTGGAAAACAAAAAACATTTGGGCAAATATATTATTTTCTTGTCCGTAAATTGGGTAGGACTCCATGCAATGGGAAAGAGAAGATTAGAGGAGCTATGTGGACTGGCATGATGTTAGCCTCAAGAGATCACCAAGCTCTGTCCATGCCAGACATCTCTGTGACTATTTCTTGGGAGATGCCCAGACTTGTGTTACTTCTGTACATCATCTAGTCTCCATTCCAATGAGTGGCATGCGTTGCTTAGACTGAACAGCTATTAGGATTTCCTTTTGTCCCCATTGATGAGGATCACCCATTGACAGCTGCCATCAGGGTGCTTGCTTGTCTTCCAGCAAGGCTGAATCCTTGATCTTTTTTAGACTTTAAATGACGTAGACAATGTGAATGGCCTCACTTTCGTGGCCTACCATATTTTTTACTCAAAAAGTGGTGTTGTTCTATACACCTGGTGAGGAAATGGTTGAGATGTGTCTATCAGTCAGGAACCTGGCAGGAAATAGTTGAGACACTTAATTAGATATTTTAAGAAGAGTTTAATTATAAAGGTTTGGACAGATTTAGGAGCACCAACAAACATAGTACTAAACCCTATGGCTAGTTACAGTAGGGCTTTATCTTTGTAGGGGCTGATGGGTCAAGGAGACAGAGTGGCTCCCAAAACCTAGAAAGGAGGGATTATTAAAAAAAAAGAAATCCAGTCTTTTTCAAGCTTATTTGACTAATCTTTTTTCTCATGTAACATCTGTTATCATTTTGTGGAACTTTGGAAAATACTGGTATAGATGTATTCCTGCCTAATAAGGTAAACTAAATGACTTTTCTTGACAATATTCCTAATTTTTGGTTCTACGAAATTTTCAGAATTGAATCTGTCATCCAATAAGTTCAATTAAAAAACAGCCTTTGCTAAACTTTAATTTTCGGAGTTGTTATTCTGTGCTTTGTAGCTGCTCTTTATTGGAAAGTAAGGAACTGTGGCACAGAATTAGTCTTAATGAAGCAATTTTCTAATTTCATGTTATCTTCTGCTTTTCATATTTACCTATGGTTTGCTAGAAACATGGCTTAGAGGAAAATTTAGAACATATTACTAAACACTTGGCTGTTGCAGTGCTTCATATATATCAAGTTCTGAAAATATATAACAATTTCATAAATATCTTTGAACAACAGTACTGTGTAGTATTAATAGAGAAGAATAATTCATTTTGATTTCACAGGGCATATGTCAGCACATGACTTTATGCAAAATAAATTGTTAAGTTCAAGTGGGAATTGAGGATAAAGATTTTGGCTCTTCTGACTTTTGTGACTAGATTTGAAATAAGGTGGGTAATCAATGGAGGTGTGTGTTAGGGGATCAGAGGCTCTTTGGGCAAAAATTCCGCCAGTTACTTCTTCCTTAATATATGAATTTTCTGCACACAGAGAGTTGATTTAAGATCTTTCAGTATGTTTCTTTTACTGTCTGTAGTCTAAACAAGAAGTTTTATATTTTGTATTTTTCATTTCATTTTCTAGATATTAAATTACTCCTTTGCTCAGAAAGGTCATTTAAGAGGGACAGCAATATATCACTTCACTGATACTTGTCATGTAAGTAATACATTTACTGTCATGGGCATCTGTCAGTTTGAGGAGAATGGATTTTGTTCTTTTCTATTACTATAGAAAGTAGAACATTTATTTACCTACCCTAGTCCACAGTATGTGAAATATCTAAGATTCTGTTAACTCTTTAGACCACAGGGGTGCCAGATTACATGGTAGTTTAGTTCAGTTCAGTTGCTCAGTCGTGTCCAACTCTTTGCCACCTCATGAATTGTAGCATGCCAGGCCTCCCTGTCCATCACCAACTCCCGCAGTTCACTCAAACTCACGTCCATCAAGTCGGTGATGCCATCCAGCCATCTCATCCTCTGTCGTCCCCTTCTCCTCCTGCCCCCAATCCCTCCCAGCATCAGAGTCTTTTCCAATGAGTCAACTCTTCTCATGAGGTGGCCAAAGTATTGGAGTTTCAGCTTCAGCATCAGTCCTTCCAATGAACACCCAGGACTGTCTCTTTAGGATGGACTGGTTGGATCTCCTTGCAGTTC
>NW_011494843.1:1628632-1635568 GCF_000754665.1 Bison bison bison | reverse complement strand
TCCCATGAAGTGATGGGACCAGATGCCATGATCTTCGTTTTCTGAATGTTGAGCTTTAAGCCAATTTTTTCACTCTCCTCTTTCACTTTCATCAAGAGGCTCTTTAGTTCCTCTTCACTTTCTGCCATAAGGGTGGTGTCATCTGCATATCTGAGGTTATTGATATTTCTCCTGGCAATCTTGATTCCAGCTTGGGCTTCTTTCAGCCCAGTGTTTCTCATGATGTACTCTGCATATAAGTTAAATAAGCCAGGTGACAATATACAGCCTTGACGGATTCCTTTTCCTATTTGGAACCAGTCTGTTGTTCCATGTCCAGTTCTAATTGTTGCTTCCTGACCTGCATATAGGTTTCTCAAGAGGCAGGTCAGGTGGCCTGGTATTCCCATCTCTTTCAGAATTTTCCACAGTTTATTGTGATCCACACAGTCAAAGGCTTTGGCATAGTCAATAAAGCAGAAATAGATGTTTTTCTGGAACTCTCTTACATGGCAGTGATAAGATCAATTCTCTGATACATTTGGTTGTAGTGAAGCATTTTCATAGAGAGAAATAATCACTCTTGAAGGGTTGGATAGTGTAATCATTGAGAGAAATAGTGTAATGATAAATATTTAATAATCACCTCTGGTAGGGAAGCGGAGTACTGCTAATTCCTATGATATAAATAATGCCATCCTGGCCCCTTTCAAGTTATAAACTTGAAATCATTGAACTTGAGTTGGGAACAGATGTGCAGTAGCCCACCATTTTATAGGGTGTTCTACCTTAAAGATATTAAAAAAAAACATAAATTCAGGAACAGCGATAGTAGTGTAGTTAATTAGTGAGGAAGCAATGTATTTTTGGCTACTTATTACCTTTGTAATTAATTAGCTTGTATAATTTTGCTGCACCCAGCGCAGCTTGTAGGGATCGAAAATGGTCGACGCACAGTTTGGAAGAAGGAAACTAGAGACAGAATTAAAGTTTTCAAGATGGGATTGGGGGACTTAAGACCTCTAGGATCAAGAGCCCCGCTGACACATCACTTTTATTGAGCTCTTGGTATGCAGAAAGTATCTGGTTTTTAGATAACATAAGGTTCCCATGCCCCAGTCACATCCCAGAATTAATGTTCTTTGTACTTTTATGTTATCTCCTAGTACCAAGGGTATTACACAGCCAGGGGCAGCAGTCCTCACATGACCATCGAAAGAACAATCAGAGCGTGCTCAAGCAGCATTCTGAATTTGCACGACCTGGTGTTCCACGGTCCATGCTATGTTCCTCCTGAGCTCAGCAAGGCATGACAATCCTAACTAATCAGCCTGATGTACTTTTTGTTTAGATTATACTTAGTTGCTGTATTTCACTTTTATTCTTTTCCCATGGTGTTCTTCTCATGGCTTAGCCAGAGTGACAGGCAGCTATTAACCCCTGAGTAATTTGATTTTCACTAATGGTTTTGTTTAACAACCAACTCAAAAAAGTTTGAATATTTAACAATTGACTTCCTAAGCTAGTACAAGGTGTCTCCCATACAACACAGATAAGAGCGTGAAGTTTATCATTACATAGTTCTGAATTTCATTCCTTGCTCTGTCATTTAAAAACTGGCCATGTGAAGTTTATATTTCTTTTTAAAGTTTTAGTTTTCAAGGTGTAGGAAAGAGCAAATTAGCCAGGATGGCAGTGATCAGGCTCTTGCCCCACGGCCTCTCATTCTCACCCCACGTTTTGTAAATACATGGTTATGTGACAGCTGAGATTACTTATAGCACTGCACATGTGGTCACAATGTACCTGATTGGCCACAGGGCCCTTTTGTCCTATAAACATATATAAGCTCCACCTGAAAAACCTTTGAGGCTGCGTTATGGCTGCTTTATGGCTGTGTCTGCTGGGTCAGCCACGAGAGGAGAGACTACAGCGTGTCTGCTGCTGTGGCTGCTGTGCCAGTCAGGAGAGTATAAATGTGTCTGCAGTTCCTACCACTCCTTGGAGTTTTCTTCCAGCTTTCCTGCTCACGCCTTGCCTACCACGGGTTCAACAAACAGTGTGAACAGTAAGATACAGTGAGACAAAAGGTAAGGGTAAAAGTTATATCTACTTCGATTAGCTGTGTATGTGTGTTAGTCACTCAATAGTGTCCAACTCTTTGTGACCCATCGACTGTAGCCCTCCAGGCTCCTCACTCCATGCAATTCTCCAGGCAAGAATACTGGAATAGGTAGCTATTCCCTTCTCCAGGGGGCTTTTCCAACCCAGGGATAGAAGCTGGATCTCCTACATTGCAGGCAGATTCTCTACCATCTGAGCTACCAGGGAAGCACTCAATTAGCTATTGTCAGGATTAAATAAAATGGGACTTCCCCTCCTCTGGAGAGTAAGAGACCTATAGCTAAAGATTCAGAGAAGGCAATGGCACTCCATTCTAGTACTCTTGCCTGGAAAATCCCATAGATGGAGGAGCCTGGTAGGGTGCAGTCCATGTGGTCGCTAAGAGTCGGACATGACTGAGCGATTTCCCTTTCACTTTTCACTTTCATGCATTGGAGAAGGAAATGGCAACCCACTCCAGTGTTCTTGCCTGGAGAATCCCAGGGACAGAGGAGCCTGGTAGGAGGGCGTCTATGGGGTCACACAGAGTTGGACACAACTGAAGTGACTTAGCAGCAGCAGCAGCAGCTAAAGATTTCATAAGGTCCTTATTAGAACTGTGATCACAAAGGTTTTTTTTTTTTCTGAACTAAAAGAGAAAGCCATTAAGAGGAATGTGCTCGACTCTACATAATGATGCAATTTGCATAATTCAAGGGAAGATAGGCAGGCTTCTTTAAGAATTCAGACTATACTGTCATCACGAATGAATATTTTTCCTTGGATTGTGAGTAGTTTGGTTACAAAAGTCATTCCTTCTGCCTTTAGTAGTAAGATTGCAAAGAAAATTGTATTTCTTGGAGAGTTGGCCCATGCCCTGTAGTGTTTTGTGAGTTGTGTAGGCCAAAGCCTCTTTCTTGGTTCCTCCTCTCTAGATTCTGTGGGAAAATGGTGATACTTTTTCCCATTTGGTGGGATACTTACACAATACTTACACAGTCTGGGGGGATACTTACACAGGTTACTTTAGGAAGGAAGTGGGTGATTTAGGAGACAGGCGTAAATCTGAGGATAGGGAACAAGATTGAGAACTGAGTTTTAGGAACACAAAGGTCAGGAACAGCTTTATATACTGATGAAGTCACTGCGTTCAGTAATTATGATCTTTAAACATTGTAATCTTCTTTTTTAAGAAATAATTCCACTCAACATTGTTTAGTAAAAAAAGATTATTTGCTTAAAATTAATAACTTCACAGAGAAGTAAATAGAACATAAAATCATAAAAAAAAAAAAACTCAAGGAGATATTATGAAAAGTAAATGATTAAACTACTGTAGATCCTGGCTTGTATATAGCAGGACTAAAAGCTTATGTCTCTTGTTTAAGCTGTTTTTAACAAGACAGTCATTACTTACAACAGATGAGTTTCCAGACCAGATGTATATAATGAGAACCCTTGAAAGTCATGAAGACTCCACAGAGCACAGGAAATCTATATTTACTTGGATTACCAAAAATTAAATAAATTACAAATGCCACTACACTAATGTCTTGAATAAAAGATAAGAAAGAACATTCAGTATTATTTTGAAGAGCTTAACAAAATTAATTAGGATTATTAAATTTTTAAGTGAAGGACATTTGCCCTTCAGCTTTCACAATAAAGACTGTCTTTCTCTAAATTGTTAAACTTGACCATTTTTACATAAGTAGTTGGGAAATGTCAAAATGAAAAAAGTAAATGTGACATATCTGAAACAGTTTAAGGAGAATTAACTTTAATAATGGGAAAATGTGTACAAAATGAGAAGATAAACAATATTAAGGGGAAAAGACACCAAATATTCTTTTTAAATATTCTAAACTGAATATGAAACATTGATTAATAATTAACAACAACAAAGACCCAATGAATAGTTTTTAATATTTTTTTGTCCATTGGAAGCCATCTTGATGTTTGACTTTGAATTTTAAAAAATGAAACAAGTTCTGGAATGCGAAACCAGCTGCTGAAAAATATTAGCAATACATTTTCTGACTAGGCAGCTGTTATGAAAGGTGAGGACAAAGGGCTGCAAACACTCTTTAAAAACTTTAATAAGTAAGCAGAAGATGTGCCATGCCAGCTCATTTCCTTAGTCTTGTCAGAGAAAAAGCTACTGTGACATTAAATGAAATTTTTTGACTACTTTACTATTTTTCAACAGCTATGTTCTTTCCAGATTCACCTATAAGAGTATTTTAAACACATGCAACTTATATTTTTTTCCAAGAGTTATAATATGCAAAAAGTTTATTGAAATAATTGAAGCTTGAGTGTGCCATTAATTGTCTTCTGAAAACATTTGGAATGTTTCACTAAAACAAGTGGGAAATTGCAGCCTTTCTATTTGGAAGAATATAAAAACCATATTTTATCATCTTTTTACTGAAGAATAATTGCTTTACAGTATTGTGTTGGTATTTTCTTTATGAATTGGGAGAAAATTCAAATAAAAGTTAATAGAATCTGATTTGAAAATGACAGAGTTTAGTGATGTTAGTAAAAATTTATTCTGATGGTGAGAAGCAAATAACAGCAGAAGTTTTTCAGGAGATACAAAAATTCATTAAGAGAAAGAGATAAAGTTCAAGTAAAAGTACTGAATAGGTTCTTTGATTGGTGAAGGAAATGGCAACCCACTCCAGTATTCTTGCCTGGAGAATCCCATGGACAGAGGAGCCTGGTGGGCCATGGTCCATGGGGTCACAGAGAGTTGGACACGACTGACGTGACTGAGCATGCACACAGGTTCTTTTTATAATCTACTTATGAAGTGAACTCTGGGAACATAATGTGAAAGATGTTTAAGAATAAATATTTGCTTACATGAAGATAACACAGCAATCACAATTCTTTATATGGATAGAAAACTGGGAAATAATACTGTTGATTCAAGGAAAAGTGGAAATGCTTTGAAATCTACAGCCCACATAGAAAAGAAACTGAATAGAATATATCCATATTTTACAGTAATCCTAGAAACGTATATAACATGAATGATTTTATTGATAATCTAGAAAAGTCTTTAATATGTAAAGCTGAAATAATTTTTTCCAACACTAAAACAATGCAATCAGTCATTCTAAACCAAATTATTGTTGTTCAGTTGCTAATTGTTTGACTCTTTGTGACTCCATGGACTATAGCACACCAGGCTTCCCTGTCCTTGACTATATCCCAGAGTTTGCTCAGACTCATGTCCATTGTGTTGATGATGTGTGTTGATGATGCCATCCAACCGTCTCATCCTCTGTTGACCCCTTTTCTTCCTGCCCTCAATCTTTCTCAGCATCAGGGTCTTTTCCAATGAGTTGGCTCTTTGCATCAGGTGGCCAAAGTATTGGGAGATTCATTATCAGTCCTTCCAATGAATATTCAGGGTTGATTTCCTTTAGGATCCATATTGTTTAAGCCATTCTCTCTAAAGTATGATATTATAGCAGCTTGAACTTGGGCCATTTTTGTAGCCAGGGTCTATATTAAGCTTTTTATAGCTCTTTTGCTTGGAGAGGAGAGCAGCCTCTGTCAAGAAATGACCTGTATTTAAGACAATTCCACCAAAAAAAAAAACCCACAATAAAAATGACAACCAATATGATTGAGACATAATCATGTGCCAGTTCCAAGGTTAACTGTTTAGATGTGTCATGTCAACCCACACATACTAGGTCTTCCTTGAGGTGGCCTTCTCTGTCATGGAGGAGGAAAGTTGATTTTGATGCCTTCCTGAATTGATCATTTTGGAACTGTTCTCCCCAGCAGTGTGTGTTCCTCTCAAAACTTCCACTTCTGCCAGCACCATTTTTGAACACTTATTATATGCCGGGTGGTGTTCTAGGTGTTCATAGCATATTAACAAATGAAACAGAACATTGAAAAATGGAATTTTGACTGGGGTACATTTGGTAGTTGCTTTCTAAGGTTTTTTTTTTTTTTTGTAGATTTGTTGTTAATTTTAAATCTTTGCCAAATTTGTAATTTTCTACATTCACATTGTTACTACCTTCATATTAAACCATACAAAACATTTCTAATCTGAATGTATGATCTACATTTAATGTAGTCATAGTCATCACTAATTTTTCTGTATAAGAGACTAGCTTTTAGGCATGGATATACTTTAAATTTTTAGATTTCATAATCATGTTACACAGATATGTCATTCTCCAGAACCACTGGAGATTTGTTCTACTTAATGATCAATTAATGCTACTTGAAAGCATTCAATGATTCTGGATATTTTATTTTATCTCATTCCCTGCTCCATATCAGTGGCCATCACTTTTAGGTTAGTGGATTCTCAGCCTTCAGGCAAAACTTAAAAAACAAACAAAAACAACCCTGTTGGTTTGTACATTGCTCCAGGCTGATACCAGAAATGTCTGGAAAATAGCAATTTTCTTAATTGGGTTGAAAATATATATATAAGCAGGCATAACATGGTTATGGTTAATTGTAAATTTATATTACTGTTAAAGAAAAGTTTTATTCTGATTTTGAGAAACCAGAACATATATCTAAAAGGAAGGAAAAAATTGGGGGCTACAGTGAAATTAATAAGATGGGCATAATTTTGCAGTTAAGATAATCTTGCTAAATTCCTTGTATTGCAGCTGTCAGTTCAGTTCAGTCGCTCAGTTGTGTCTGACTCTTGGTAACCCCATGAATCGCAGCACGCCAGGCCTCCCTGTCCACCACCAACTCCCGGAGTTCACTGAGACTCACGTCCATTGAGTCAGTGATGCCATCCAGCCATCTCATCCTCTGTCGTCCCCTTCTCCTCCTGCCCCCAATCCCTCCCAGCATCAG
>NW_011494843.1:1628073-1628532 GCF_000754665.1 Bison bison bison | reverse complement strand
TAGTTGCTTTCTAAGGTTTTTTTTTTTTTTTGGTAGATTTGTCAATTTTAAATCTTTGCCAAATTTGTAATTTTCCACATTCACATTCTTACTACCTTCGTATTAAACCATACATTCATGATAATTCTTATACTGCCTTCTAAACAAAACATTTCTAATCTGAATGTATGATCTACATTTAATGTAGTCATAGTCACCACTAATTTTTCTGTATAAGAGATTAGCTTTTAGGCATGGATATACTTTACATTTTTAGATTTCATAATCACGTTACACAGATATGTCATTCTCCAGAACCACTGGAGATTTGTTCTACTTAATGATCAATTAATGCTACTTGAAAGCATCCAGTGATTCTGGATATTTTATTTTATCTCATTCCCTGCTCCTTATCAGTGGCCATCACTTTTAGGTTAGTGGATTCTCAGCCTTCAGGCAAAACTTAAAAAACAAACAAAA
>NW_011494843.1:1602015-1627973 GCF_000754665.1 Bison bison bison | reverse complement strand
AGGTATAAAAAGTAATTGGAATTTCATATGAGAAGACTCTTAGAATCCACATGGGAGACTGGCTGCAGAGCTATTGATCAGGAGAAATCTGTACATATATCTTGTCTTAAATTCAGCAAAAGTTTGATAAAGTTTTGATATTATTTTCACTAAGCTGGAAAAGTGTGAGTGGAATGAGGTATAGTTGAGTGAATCTGCCCAATTGTACTGAGGTAGTTTATTTGACTTATAGATATTCAGTGATGGTTGTGGAGCTAAATTGAAGTGAACCGATCTGTGTTCATCTATACAGAGTGCCAAAGTAGTGTACCTTGTGTCATCCTAAACCTTGTCCTGTTCAGTATGCTGATCAAAGATGTGTGAAGATTTCCAAGCCCAATTTGTTGACCCCTGTGCTGCTTCATAGTTAAACCTCACAAGTCTTTTTCAGCCTTCTTGTATCTGCTGCCTCGCTGGCATGTGGCACTGACTTCTGTTTTTAGAAAATGTATCTTCAACTTCTAAGGTATCATTTTTCTAGTTTCCTACTCAACTCTTGAGTTTTCCGAGTTTTCCTCTTTCTTCTCTGAGTTCATGCCTGTTCATCCCCTTAAATATTCATTCTAGTTCTTCACAACTTTACCACTCTCTGGATGTTTTCATTCATGTTCTTGGCTACATACTATTTATAATATGATGACTCTCAAATCTGTATCTTCAGTCTAGACCACTTTCCTGGGCATCCTAACAGTATGTTACATCCCACTCTTGGTGTATTGCCTCTTCTCACTTTAATTAGTATCTTGAAAGTATTTGGCATGAAATGTCTTAACCTCCCTTCTCCCCCAAGTCTTAAAGTTTCTGATAATTGAAAAAAGCACTGGCACTGGACACAGAGATGTGCTTGATTTTTTTTTTTTTAAACATTCATCACTTACTAGTTATACAAATCAGGGCAATTTTTTTTTATCCTATCTGTATTAGTTTTCTATTGTTTCATAACAAATTACCACAAACTCAGTGGCTTCAAACAACTTGTATAATATCACTTAACTTTTGTGGGCTTCTCTGGTGGCTCAGACAGTAAAGAATGTGCCTGTAATGCAGGAGTCCTGGTTTCAGTTCCTGGGTCAGGAAGTTCCCCTGGAGAAGCAAATGGCAACCCACTCCAGTGTTCTCACTGGGGAATTTCATGGACAGAGGAGTCTGGTAAACTACAGTCCATGGGGTTGCAAAGGGTCAGACACGACTGAGTGACTAACACTTTTGTGGGTCAGGCATCAGGGCATACCATAGTTGGATACTCTGGTTAGGGTGTCTCTTAAGGCTGTAATCAAGGTTTCAACAAGGGCTAAGTTCTTATCAGATGCTCAACTGAAGTATCTGTTTCCAAGCTCCCATAAAACTGTATACAACTTACTTGTATTTACATGTAAAATGGGATTAGGTATAAAACTCGGATGATTATAAGGGTTAGTAGCTCTTGTGTGTCTGACTCTTTGCAATTCCATGGACTATAACCCTCCAGGCTCCTCTGTCCATGGAATTTTCCAGGCAAGAATACTGGAATGGGTTGTCATTCCCTTCTCCAGGGTATCTTCTTGACCTAGGGCTCAAACCTGGATCTCCTACATTGCAGGCAGATTTTTACCATCAGAGCCATCAGGGAAGCCCAAGTGCTGTACCTGCAAGGACAATGCTATGTTATGTAAAATATTCCTATGCGTTTTTGGCCTTCACATATTAAATATCATTGGTGTCTCCTATTCCTTATTATTACCAGAAACACCTTCATAATTTTTAAAACACCTTTTATGGGTGATATTGCCCTATTGCAAGTCACTAGATGAGGGACTTAAAATATCATTCCTAATTCCTAACAAATGTAAGTTTTATGGCAGAAAGTCATCAAAACACTGTACTAGTCATCCTCATGCTCACTCAACAAATTCTTACTGAGCACCTACCTGTGGAAAGTGTTTAGGTGCTATCTTGCAATGCAGTGAACAAGACAATATCTCACCTTCTCTCAGGGAACTAATATAAACAGAAGGGATATTAAGAATGGATATTGACCATTTCATACTCTTCCTTTCTTTGTACCAAGACAAGTCTTTTAAGTACGTAGAACTTATCAGTTACCTGAATCCTCTATTCTTTAACTCCTTGTCTGAAGTGCATTTGAAGTTTATTAGGGAATGTTCTATGGAGAACAGACCTGTCTACTATATAATTTTTTTCAAAATATAGCCACAAACTTCCTTTTCAAGATTTTCTCCTGTTTCTTGACACATGCATTTTCTTTTCAGATTAAATTGAACCACTGACTCTTTGGTGAATAGGTCTTAAATTCTTTTACTTCTGTGCCTCCCTTTACACTGTCATTGTCTAGAATGCTCCCCACTGTCCTCACAGTTTCATGTGTCAAAATTGTCTTCCTCAGACTTCCCTGGTGGTCCAAGGGTTAAGTCTCCATGCATTAACTATAGGGGATACAGATTTGATCCCTGGCCAGGGAAGTTCCACCTGGCAGTTGGTGCAGCTTCCCCCCAAAATTGTCTTCCTCTTTCAAGGTCCTTCCATGAAGCCTTTTATAAAAATGATTTATCTATATTTATTTATTTATGGCTGCACTGAGTCTTCATTGCTCCATACGAGCCTTCTCCAGTTGCAGAGAGTGGGGGTTGCTTTCTAGTTGCGGGGTGTGGCCTTCAACTGCAGTTATGTTAATACTGTTGACAATATTCTCTTCTCTTGGTTTTGAGCTTGACATAGAGACAGATATCAGGAGTCCAAAAAATATTTGCTAAAAATAAGAAACAAAAATCTGCCTTGTAGTATGGTTATCTGTACATTTGATTAACCTGTAATCCCTACTTTATCCCCATTTTAAGCACTTTAACAGTTGGGTCTCTATTTTACTCATTTATCAGTTTGCTTCAGAGTCAGGTACAATGTCGTATACTTATTGTTCTATTTATTTTTCAGGAAATAATTGTTAAATGTCTACCACCTGCTAGAAACTATAGGTGCTGAGGTAAAGCACCTTAGTTATGGAATTAGAGAACCTGAATTCAAATGCTATCCCTTCTACTCACTGGCTGTGACATTGGGCAAGTTTCTCAGAATTTAAAGGCCTTGAGTTCCTTATCTGTAAAATAATGGTGACAATATGATTATGGGGGAGGGGATGATGATGGCTAATGTTCTGTGTACTGGGCCAGAATCAGGATCAAGAACTAATGTTTTTGACATCAAACTTCAACTATAAATTGATTAAATTGAGATAAATGTGCTGGTGCTTTCTATTGCTCATAGAATGAAATTCAGTTTACCTACAATGGCTTAAAGCCAAGACCTACAAGATCTGACTCCTCCCTACCCATCCATAACATTCTGACCACTCAGTTGCTTGCTTGGAGGGGACTATTGTCTTTCAAGCAAGATGAGTAACTTTCCATATTAGTCTTTCACACTGTCACATGATAGTATCATTTCCTTGTTGACCTCAACAACACTTTCTCTCAGAAGACTTTATGAACCACTTTATCTGAAGTAGCCCTCTGCTTACCATCTCCCTCATCATCCAGTTATTCTCTCTGACCTCATTTACTTTAATAGATATTCTTTGCCAATATCTTTTTCACTTTTTTGGGGGGTCTGATTGTTTCTTATTGATCGCCTATTTCCCCTACCAGAAGGTAAGCGTCATCAAGTTTGAGCCTGCTTGTGTGCTATTTGCTAATCTAGTTACAAAGTCCGGCACAGTACTCAACCCAATCAGGTACTCCCAAAATAGAACCGTATGCATAAGTGAAAGAATAAATACCCTATAGGTTGTTAAGAATGTTAAATGTACAGTGTCTGGCAAAAAGTAGGTGATAAATTAATGTTAGCTATTATTATCATTCCTAGTGATACCAAGAAAGTCTCTCCAATTTTGTACAGTTCAGTCTAGAGAGGAAGATATAGGTGTGTAACAAGCCAATTATAGTAATAGTGCTGCATGAATTGGGCTTTTGTAATCTGGGAAAATGTAGATATGCTTATGAAATATTTGCTGAATTGTTGGTTGTCATTTGAATGGTCTTTAAAAACGGCCTAAGAATGAGCACAGGATGAGAATGGAGGCTGGAGCCCATGCCAATCCTTGTAAATGATTGAACATTTTGTTACCGTCAGTAGTAATAATATACTTTCCAAGATGGTATTCCAGTGTAGGGAAGGGCTGTGTTATGTTTGGTAACTTTATGATCTGCTCTGTCATAATACATATCTTGGTGCAGATCATATTTATGCTTTCATGACCTTTTTCTCTCCTCCCTAGTACACAAATCAAAGAGGTATTTGTAAGGTGCAGCCCTTCCCAAGGTCTCTTTGACCCCAAATTAAATCTATTCTAAATGAAGGAGCATCCTTGTAGCTTCAGAACCAGACCTCTACCCCCCCTCTTCTAACCTGTTTGCTGCTCCTCATTCTCTCATGTAAACATTTTGAGGCTGCCACTTCCCTCTTTATTACTTCCTCTGCCTATGCCCTGTAATCACTCTCCCCAAGTTAAAGTTTATACTTGCATCTTCACAAAATGTTCTGTATCTGCATCTCCTCTCCTCTTACCAACTTTTGGTAATTAGATTTACTCTTATGAAATACATCTCCTTCTATTAGAAAATCTTGAGAGCACAGTTGTGGAGATAAGACTGACCTCAAATTTTATGACTAGAACCATAATGTTTCCATGTTGATAAATTATAGATACAGCAAGACAGTTTCTTTTCCCACCAGGATTTCTGTTTGGGCATGTTAAAACTGCCAAACAGTAAGAGAGAGATAAGATCATTTTTTCTCGTTGGTTGATTTCCCACATCAGGGATATGCATTAACAGGGGTTTCAATAAGAACATTAATTTTATTTTAAAACAAGGAAATACACAAACAAGGTCTTCGTGTTATGTAGAAAATATATTACTGTTAGGAATGGATCTGGTGAGTCATCGCTAAGTACTTTCAGTTTGTTGATTCTGTAGACGCACAAGTTCAAAGATCAAGTAATGCCCATCAAGTTTGAGACACAATGACAGTTGCCCTTCTGGTAATACTATCACTGAACTTGCTAAAAGTAGCAGAGAGTCTGCCATGAGTCTTTCTGAGGGCATAACAGGACTCTGATAGGAAAACAGGGAAGGGAGGCACTGGGCCTGGGTGAATGGATAATGACTGCAATGGACTCACTTTTAGAAGGAACAAGATCAACAACAACACTTTACCTCTTCAAATTATCAGGCAATAGATTGCTGGTGAGTAACATGTTCAGGGAATCTCTGCCCTAGGACTTTAAAAAGAAGATTGAAATAAAATCCCAGAAAAATTAATGCATGCTGCTAGAAGAAGAGATTTCAGGTGATAGTGATCATTTAAATAAACAATAAGAATAATAACAATTAGAACAATACATGGGAGAGACAATACACACATAATAGAAATATAAAAACAGACAACTCCAGAGAAAATGTAGAGCTAATGATGGTAGCCAAGAATTATTTAGCACCTAGTGTATGTGCTTATGCTTATATTTTATTCACATGACAGATTAAAAAGATAATATACGAGTAGCAAAGTTAAAGTTTGAAGCAAAAGCAGTCTGACTCTAGGGCTCATGCTTTTAACTCCTATATTATATATTACTACACTATCCTACACTGTAAATATAGTATTTTTATTATTTCTTTTGCATATTGTATTATAGCTTTCTGTGAACCTGTACTTCTGTGTGTTTATCCTTTACCAGTTTGCAAGCTCCACAAGAGAAGGGACTGGGTCTGCCTAGTTTACCACTAAGTTCCCAGAAGCCCAGTGCTAGTCACATTGGTGTCTAAAAGACATTTATTGATTGATCAGTTTCAACAAGCAAAACTGAAACAAATTAGGCACTTCTGGCTTTAAATGCTGAAGGAGGAAAGGGGTTTAACACCACTGTGCATCTTTCCTTTGAGAACCTAAAATCTCCTTCATTGTCCACTGCTGCTAAGTCTCTTCAGTCGTGCCCGACTCTGTGCGACCCCATGGACAGCAGCCCACCAGCTCCCTCGTCCTTGGGATTCTCCAGGCAAGAACACTGGAGTGGGTTGCCATTTCCTTCTCCAATGCGTGAAAGTGAAAAGTGAAACTGAAGTCGCTCAGTCGTGTCTGACTCTTCTCGACCCCATGGACTACAGCCCACCAGGCTCCTCCATCCATGGGATTTTCCAGGCAAGAATACTGGAGTGGGGTGCCATTGCCTTCTCCATCATTGTCTACTATCGTGTGCTAAAATGCAAGAAAGCAAGATTGACAAGGACATTTCCAATGGCAAGCGGAAGGTGGTAGACTGAGATGAGAAAAAGAGAAAAATTTTCTCAAAATCTTACTATAATGCCCATCAAGTTTCTTAAAAGGCTTGGGATAGAACTACGCATGGCAGAAGTTAAATTTGAGAAAACACTCCCTGAATCTTAAAAAAGTCTCCATCTTAATTAGAATGTTAATCATAAAAGTATGATCAAGTAGAATAAGATATGAAGTATATGAAATTCTTTTGACTCTTAGATCCCCACACTCTTCTCTGAAAGAGAAAGTAGAACAATGCAGGTTGATTTTTGTGTCTAAGACAGTACTGTGGGAGGTCCAGAAGACACATATTATCCCCCAAACATTCCAAAATCTCACTAATCTTTGGGTATGAATGCAGTCAATTTAGCAGTACCCAAGATTTTCACCCTGTATATTGTCATCCTGCTTATTTAACTTTTATATGCAGAGTACATCATGAGAAATGCTGGGCTTGAAGAAGCACAAGCTGGAATCAAGATTGCCGGGAGAAATATCAATAACCTCAAATATGCAGATGACACCACCCTTATGGCAGAAAGTGAAGAGGAACTCAAAAGTCTCTTGATGAAAGTGAAAGAGGAGAGTGAAAAAGTTGGCTTAAAGCTCAACATTCAGAAAACTAAGATCATGGCATCTGGTCCCATCACTTCATGGCAAATAGATGGGGAAACAGTGGCAATAGTGACAGACTTTATTTTGGGGGGCTCCAAAATCACAGCAGATGGTGACTGCAGCCGTAAGATTAAAAGATGCTTACTCCTTGGAAGAAAAGTTATGACAACCTAGACAGCATATTAAAAAACAGACATTACTTTGCCAACAAAGGTCCATATAATCAAAGCTATGGTTTTTCCTGTAGTCATGTATGGATGTGAGAGTTGGACTATAAAGAAAGCTGAGCACTGAAGAACTGATGCTTTTGAACTGTGGTGTTGGAGAAGACTCTTGAGAGTTCCTTGGACTGCAAAGAGATCCAACTAGTCAATCCTCAAGGAAATCAGTCCTGAATATTCATTGGAAGGACTGATGCTGAAGCTGAAACTCCAATACTTTGGCCACCTGATGAGAAGGAACTTACTGATTTGAAAAGACCCTGATGATGGGAAAGATTGAAGGTAGGAGGAGAAGGGGATGACAGAGGATGAGATAGTTGGATGGCATCACCAACTCTATGGATATGAGTTTGAGTAAGGTCCAGGAGTTTGGTGATGGACAGGAAAGCCTGGCATGCTTTAGTCCATGGGGTCGCAAGGAGTTGGGCACGACTGAGTGACTGAACTGAAGATTTTCATTTCTAAATCTCATTCAAGAGTTCCAATACTTTCACCGTCCCACCATTCTGAAACTACCTTTGGAAATCCAGAAGAGTTTCTTACATAAGTTCATGAATTAATACAGGCTTCTATCATGTCATTTCATTTGTACTTCTGCATTCACTCAGGCCCCTGCTGATTCACCTCAGTTCTGATGCTTTTAATCTTCATGGTGCTGTAAAATTTGGCAGTCTCCTGTGAGAGCAACGGAGAAGGTGATGGCATCCCACTCCAGTACTCTTGCCTGGAAAATCCCATGGATGGAGGAGCCTGGGAGGCTGCAGTCCATGGGGTCGCGAAGAGTCAGACACGACTGACTTCTCTTTCACTTTTCACTTTCACACATTGGAGAAGGAAATGGCAACCCACTCCAGTGTTCCTGCCTGGAGAATCCCAGGGACGGGGGAGCCTGATGGGCTGCCGTCCATGGGGTCGAACAGAGTCGGACACGACTGAAGCGACTTAGCAGCAGCAGCAGCAGTGTGAGAGCAAAAAAACACATATAGCATACTCAGCTGAAGCTCCCCAGGTAGCTCAGTGGTAAAGAATCCTTCTACTAATGGAGGAGACACAGGCTCAGTCCCTGGGTTGGGAAGATCCCCTGGAGGGGGGAATGACAACCCACTCTAGTATTCTTGTTGGAATACTAGAAATTGCTGGAAATCCCATGGACAGAGGAGCCTGGCGGGCTACTGTCCAGGAGGTTGTAAAGGTTTGGACACGACTGAGTGGCTGAGCATACCTAATGCTCAGTTGGGTAGTTTGGGGGTGGTTTGAATCCTGAAATGTTAAGCTACTTAGGGAGAGATTCACTTTCTATTCTCAAACTCATGATCCTGATCCTTTGTCTGTGTGGAGTGTATATTGACAAAAAGGTAGCCAGATTGGGATGAGATTTCTTTATCAGCTGCCTCACTATATCTTTGCTGTCATCTGATCCTCAAACCCTGTTGTGAAATTGCCATTCCAAATTCCTTCTTCTCTTGGTATGAATTCTTTCTCAAGATCTTTGCCAGTTTTCTGTGCCATCTGGCAATCTTACTTTTCTCCCTTTCCAATCTAGTCCAGAAAAACTGTCTATGTCTGTAAATCTGAATTCCTCTCATCATGTTGTGAATCAACCCCCATGTAAATCAGTGAAACAAATAATGTGTAGGATGTCATCTAACTCCATATGTATGACTCTAAGCCCTGGCCTGGCTGTGGCTTCATCATGTAAAATACTGTAATAGGTTTTGTTTCTAGGTCCCACGATATGTCTGTCCATAGCCAGGCTTTCCTTGGAGGTTATACTCACTTATTCATTGGAATTACTATTTTGTTTAGAGTGAAGAGAAGTGCTGAAACTGTATTAGGGTTTTCAAGAGAAACAAAATCAATAGGGAATATATATATATGTGTGTGTGTGTGTGTGTATATATATATATATATATTCCAAATATATGCATTTATTATAAGGAATTGAATCTTGCAATATGGAGCCTGAGAACTCCCAAGATCTGAAGTTAGTAAGCTGGGGACCCAGGGGAACCAATGGTATAGTTCCAGACCAAATGTCAGCAACCTCAGGACACAGGAAAAGCAAATGTTTCAGTTTGAATTTAGGAAGAAACTGATGTCCCACCTTGAAAGCAGTCAGTTAGGAAGAGTTCCTTCCCATTCAAAGGAGAGTCAGTCTTTTCATTTTAGTCAGGCCTTCAACTTATTGGATGAAGCCCACCCACATTAGGGAGGGAAATCTACTTAACCCAGTCTACAAATGTTTATACCACTCAGAAGTGCCCTCTCAGACATACCCAAATCTGGGCACCCCCCGGTGGTCCAGTTACACTGATACCTAAAGTGAACCATCCAAGAGGTCACATGCCCTGATTCCCATTCTCAAAAATTGTGTTTCCCTACTACATACCTCTGCTGCTAAGTCACTTCAGTTGTGTCCGACTCTGTGCCACCCCATAGATGGCAGCCCACCAGGCTCCCCTGTCCCTGGGAGTCTCCAGGCAATAACACTGGAGTGGGTTGCCATTTCCTTCTCCAATGCGTGAAAGTGAAAAGTAAAAGTGAAGTCATTCGCTCGTGTCTGACCCTCAGCGACCCCATGGACTGCAGCCCACCAGACTCCTCTGTCCATGGGATTTTCCAGGCAAGAGTCCTAGAGTGGGCTGCCATTGCATACCTCTAGGCCTAGATAAAAGGTAAGCAAGTTCCCCAAAAGCTACAAAAATGGAACCTTGGGCTTTGGGGAGATGTAGAATTGAGCTGTATCACAGGATCTCTAATATTACAAACCAAAAATAGAAAGGGAAAAAGAAAAACATGAACAAAAACTCAACCAAAAATTCCAGTCATTAACTACCATGAAGAAAAAATGGAAATAGTAAAGTAATAGACATTTCAGAAAGGCAGCAGCCATGGAAATGAAGATTTCCATAGAATCCAGAAGATTCTAGAGTGGAGCAGTCCAGTCTTTAGTACTGAGAATACATTTGAGAATGTTAACAAAGTCCTGAGAATTCCCATTAATTCTTTCTTTCAAATCTTGAGAAAGTAAAACTTAGTAGCATATACTTATGTCTTCCTTTCTCAAACTGGTTGATTCACTATATGAAACCATGGAAATGAACAAGTGTTGATTTCTTTTTTTTCCCCCCTGAAAGAAGTTGTATTGTTAAGGTCAAAGGATGTAAATGACAGAAAATGTGAACTAATAGCTATTTCAGGTGTTTTTGTATTACTTTCACACTTAAATATTGCAGTAGGTAGCCCTGGTTATGCCATTGTGTATGGGTGAACTGAGGCTTCTTTCCTCTTGATGCACCACTGTTTGCTGGCTTGACTTCTTATAAGAGAAGATGACATTCTCATTCTAAGCAGTGGGACGGAGGAAAGAACAAGCTGTCTCTGAAGGAAGGTTCTTGAAAGCTTTCATATACTTTCCTTGCATCCCATCAGCCAGAGATTAGTAACTACACTCAACAGCAAGACAGGTACAGAAATGTAATTTTTCTTCTGATCAGCAAGAGCACACCTTAATATTAGGAGTTTTATTACTATGAAAAGAGAATGGATATTGGATAAAAGCAATTCTAATATTGATTTTAAAGATGAACAGGAAGTCTGAGACTATTCTCTAGGGGAATGGCAAGTTTTCTACTATTAGAGTAATTTAGCTCCAGTACAGTACACTTAACAAATTCTGGAAGAGGAGAAGTGAGGGATTACAGAAGAGACTACAGCTTAGTTCATGCCAACTTTGATCTTTTCACCTTATCCGTACTATCGTGTCCTTAGGTAATAGAAAATGCACATGGAACATAAAACCGTAACACTTCAAACTATAGGTAGTTTAGAAGAGACAAACTGATTTCTGATATTAAAAGAAGCAATCAAAAATTCACTTAGTATAGAAGAGAAAAGATAAATTAGAGAATTGGAATAAAACCACTGAAGATGAACAGATGAAAGAAGTGGCTTGGCACTGCTATCTAAGCAACTTAAAAAAACCTTTTTTTAAAAAAGGTACAATGCATAAGACAAAACAAAACTTAGATGAAACAAAAACTCAAGGAAAAAATGAGATTCTCTACAAGAGATTCATGCTATGAGGCAATTTATGTAATATTATTAAAATGAGAAATCAGAGAAGATGACAGAAGAGAGAATGAAAGTAGAAGGGCCAGGTTGCATGCTAAAGAGAACAAAGTATGGGTCAACATATATTATTTGATACTGTCAAAGATGCTGGACTAAAACTTAGAAAATATCAGTTATTAATGATTTATTTTATCATGATAAATGAATACACATAATTGAGGGTTAGAATTTATTTCCATTTCAAATATGACAAAACTATTTTGCGGCTTATGCATCATATATATTATTGAGGATAGTATTGAGGATATTATTGAGAATTGAGGATATTTTCATAGTTATCCAAACAAAAACATTTGTTTTTTTTCCTGTAGATTAAATTTCTTTTTCTTAAACAAACAAAAAATATTCCAGTCTGAAGAGACAAATATGGAGTGAGAAAATAGCATGCAGCATTTGACATTTTGAAATTTGTTTTCTACCAATTCCATGCAAAGAATAGCCTGCTGCAATGCTGGTCTGAGATTTGGACCACAAGAGCTCAGCATGGTGAAGTTAATGCCCTGTACAGACTAGACCGTTGGCCATTTGCTTAGTCTTCCTGGTAGAATTTGTTCCACCTTTCGCTTTCCTGTTGGTTTCCTAGTGGTTGTTACAGAAGTCAGGAAAGACACATATGTATAGCTTTGGTAAATGGGTAGTTTAAAATTTTCTCCTTGCATAAACTGTATTTATTTAAACTAAAACTTGGTTTGAAAAGGTATTTGTATTATGGCTACGTCTGTTTGTCTCTATTGCTTTAATTTATGCAGCATATGTTAATTACTTTTTTCATGTGAAAATATTTTGACACTGCTTCTTCTTTCTTTGACTTCTTGAATAATTTTATCATGTGACTGTCTCTGAATCACATCTGCTCTCAGCATATAAATCTTTCAGTATTGATGTTCATGTCTCTTATTCCTGGACTCTTAAAACATTTTAAGTAAACTTTAGTCAATATTACTATTATCTTTATAATTTCTTTTTTTTCTTTTGACCAAACCATGGGGCATGTGGAACTTCTCGGACCAGGGATCAAATCTGCGCCCCCTGCAGTGGAAGTGCAGAGTCTTAACCTCTGGACTACCAGGGAAGTCCTAATCAATATTATTTTTGATGCTTAATTCTAGATAACACCCTATCCAGACATTTAAAATATAAAGATACACATTTAAACTAATCAAATTTAGATTTATTCCTGTTCCAAGAACAAAATAAGACACTGAGGTTTGAGCTGAGGCAGGTCATTCAACAAAGTTGAATTTACCTGACCCTCTCATGTGCTGTATAATGTGTTTTATCTATTGCCAAAGCTGAGGTATTTTTTTATATGAAAGGAAGCATCATGTGAATTCAGAGATAACACTTTTAACCTGCTCATAAATCTTAAAATACTTAAGAAATGTACATGAGGAGGAAGATATGTATTTCTGAACTCAGGAAACAGATTTGGGAAGGTTTCATCTCTTCAATCAAATACATTTGCAAGCTTTCTAAAATCAAATGCCATCGTATAGATAGTGCCCACCCCTGGGGATGAGTCTCTTTCCTGTCATTGCCCAGTATACTCATCACATTCGTTATTACCCTTCTTTTCTAACAAAGCATCACTCTGATGGGCTGTTTAAATGATTGAAGAGAAGATGAACATGTAGTTCAGAAAGACTCTTGTTGACTAATTACTTTTCTACACAGTTGTTAAATCTTTATGGTTTCTTGAGTGGATGTTCCTGAAACATCATATTAATAGTTGCTATTAGGAAATGTTCACATATACAATGGAAATATTATGCTTCTTCTTGTTACTGGTTTGATATCTGGCCTATACAAAATTTAGGGGAAAAAAGTAGAACTGCTGTGCAGATATTTTCTCAGGGCATATCGAAGCACCCTTTGCTGTAGCTGTGAGATTTTTAAAAAGTATTTTCCAAGACATCTATCTCGCACAGACAAGGCCATTTTAAATTGGACTCATTAAATCATTTGTTGTCACAGCCAACAGTTGTGTGTAGGCTAGTTAACACATGAAAAATGAGCCTTTCTAACTTGTTTACTTTATATGGATGCTTCTTTTATTTCAGTTTTTTTTTTTTTTTTCCCCTTCAGGTAACACATTGACTTAGGGGATCTTGTTACAGTATTGCCTGACAAAAATTAAAAATGTGAAGGCTGAAAATACTATAGACATAGCGTCCAAGTTCATATTAAAATACCGGTGAAGAAGTTCCCAGTGATAGTGATACCTGAGCCTATCTTCTAGTTCAAGGAAAGGAACCAATTAAAACCTCATTTACTTTGTTGAAAAGGTAACACAGAATCACTTGAGAAACATAAAATTCTTGGCAGAGGAAGAAAAAAGTAATGATTCTAAATTCATCTCTTTTTCCTTCTAGCCCTTATTCTGCCACTTCAAGATATTTTCAACAATACAGGCTAAAGTATCTTTGTTCATTCATTTATCCAATCACTCATTCATTCATCAATCTGCTTCTAAATGTCACAGTAAAGGGAAGCTACTTTTTACAAGTTTGTTGGCAGGTAGTGTTTTTCTTTGCTCTCTGGTATAAATTAATCTGATATTAATTTTAGTTTATCAATATTTCCTTCTTGTTGTAGGTCAATATTTTTTGATTTTTTCATACTATTGCTTTCTTAGCTGCTGCTGCTAAGTCACTTCAGTCATGTCTGACTCTGTGCGACCCCATAGACAGCAGCCCATCAGGCTCCCCCGTCCCTGGGATTCTCCAGGCAAGAACACTTGAGTGGGTTGCCATTGCCTTCTCCAATGCATGAAAGTAAAAAGTGAAAGTGAAGTCTCTCAGTCGTGTCCGACTCTTAGCGACCCCATGGACTGTAGCCTACCAGGCTCCTCCATCCACAGGATTTTCCAGGCAAGAGTATTGGAGTGGGGTGCCACTGCCTTCTCCAGCTTTCTTAGCTGTGACCTAGAAAAAATGTTCACTTATTTTTGTTTGTTTTATTTTTCATTCAGAAATCCTTTTTAAAGTTCTGTTATTTACTACTGAATGTGTCGCCGTCTTAAGTGAATTGAAATGGTATTTTCTGATTATCCCTGTACAATGCTGTATATGCTAGAGCTTGCAATAGGAAAATGTTAATGATGAAAAAGAACTTTGGGAATAAGTTGATGAAGAGTTGAATCTCAGTTCCACCAGTTTTCTTATATGTGAAATGGAGATGAACCTTTGAGGAGTTAGACTTAAAATAAACATACATATAGTTCCTTACTTCCCTGGTGGCTCAGAGGTTAAAGCCTCTCTCTGCAATGCAGGAGACCTGAGTTCAATCCCTGGGTTGGGAAGATCCCCTGGAGAAGGAAATGGCAACCCACTCCAGTATTCTTGCCTGGAGAATCCCATGGACAGAGGAGCCTGGTGGGCTACAGTCCACGGGGTCGAAAAGAGTCGGACACGACTGAGCGACTTCACTTTCACTTTCATAGTTCCTTACATATAGTAGACACTCAATAAATGTCTCATGTATTCAGAAAATTTAAAAATATATATATTCTTTTGGATTATCAAATGGTATCTAATTTTATGCCCAGTATCTACCACTGGTTCTTTTAACTCCTTAGCTTTCTCCTGCTTGATGAGTGATTTGATTCAGGTGAATTCTATGCTAATATTTATATTTTAAAAAGAATTCAAATCAGTTCTCAAGTTTTAGTCAACTTAGGTTTTTGATGTAATTGCTGTTACCTGCTAATTGGATCCTTACTGATATTTAAGGCAAAACTCAATTTAGCATTATCTACATTTCCCCTGAGCCTTTCAGGGTAAAGAATTTGCCTGCAATGCAGGAGATAGAGGTTCGATCCCTGGATCAGGAAGATCCCTTGAAGAAGGACATGGCAACCCATTCCAATATTCTTGCCTGGGAAATCCCATGGACAGAGGAGCCTGGCAGGCTGTAGTCCATGGGATCTCAGAGTTGGACATGACTTAGCAACTGGGCATGCGTGCACAATTCCTTAATGTGATACATATTTTCTTTTCCAACTGATAATAGTGTTAAATAAGAATCTCACAACGTCACTAGTTAGAACATTCCTACAGTCTAATTTATTCCTATTCATTGTTACTTTACTCTGTGGTCTAGTGGTCAGTTTGCTTTGAAGAATGATATTGCAGGAAACATATTTAACTAATCCCTCAAGTTATTGTACTTTCTTCAAATTTCCCCTCTAACTCATATATTCTATATTCTATTCAGTTAGTAGTTTCATTTATCCAAAACTTTATCTTCCCTAACTTTCTAACCTATTTCCTGAATTTTCAAGTTTGAGCTCAGTCTCATTTGTAATCTTGTATTCATTCAGTAAATGTATACCGAATGCTACCTTGAGTCAGGCATTCTTGGCACTGACTAAAAGCAAAGAGGAAAGTTATATCCTGTGGAGGGCAGAGAAAGGCCAATAATCATTGTGTAAGGAATTAAATGAAGAATCTGATTTGACATAATGATGAGCACTGTGGAGAAAATAAAATGTGGCAATGGTGTAGGAAGTTGGTGGAGTGGTGGTACAGGGGCAGTTACTTCAGCTAAGATGGTCAGGAAAGACTTGTCAGAGGAGGTGAGACCAAATTAATGATAAAAGAAGAATATTACAGGCAGAAAAGCAAGTTAAAAGACCCTGAGATGAGAATGGTTTGGGTGCTTCTGAGGTATAAAGTGAAAGTGTGGCTGGATGAGGTGGACAGGGAGAACAAGGTAGGAACTGATGTTGAAAAGGTAGGTAAGGGTCAGGTCATGCAAGGCCTGGTTGGGAGTGGAAAGGTATTTAGATTTTTTTTCCTCTATAGGCAGTGAAAAGACATTCAAGTGTTTTAAACAGCAGAGTGTATGACCTGATTTATGCTTGTGTAAAGATCATTTATGGATGTTAGAGTTGGACTGTGAAGAAGGTTGAGCACCAAAGAATTGATGCTTTTGAACTGTGGTGTTGGAGAAGACTCTTGAGAGTCCCTTGGACTACAAGGAGATCCAACCAGTCCATTCTGAAGGAGATCAGCCCTGGGATTTCTTTGGAAGGAGTGATGCTAAAGCTGAAACTCCAGTACTTTGGCCACCTGATGCGAAGAGTTGACTCATTGGAAAAGACTCTGATGCTGGGAGGGATTGGGGGCAGGAGGAGAAGGGGACGACAGAGGATGAGATGGCTGGATGGCATCACTGACTTGATGGACCTGAGTCTGAGTGAACTCCGGGGGTTGGTGATGGACAGGGAGGCCTGGCGTGCTGCAATTCATGGGGTCGCAAAGAGTCGGACATGACTGAGCGACTGATCTGATCTCTGAAAGATCATTTGAGCTATTGTATGGAGAATAGCCTGGGAATTGTGAGGTTACAAGAGTTGAGACAAGGAGACTAGTTAGGACATTGTTGCAGTAGTGAAGTGAAGTGAAGTGAAAGCTCCTCAGTTTGTGTCTGACTCTTTGTGACCCCATGGACTATACATGGAATTCTCCAGGCCAGAATACTCGAGTGGGTAGTCTTTCCCTTCTCCAGGGGATCTTCCCAACCCAGGGATCGAGCAGTAGTAGAGGTAAGAAATAATGATGACTTCGATTAGGGTTTTCAAGATGGTGCTAGGAGAAATGGTCCAATCTGGGAGAGATTTGGAGGGCTATACTGAAAGGACTTGCTGATAGGTTGGATGTGAGAAGTGATGAAAAGAGTGGCACCTTATTAGATGTAGCACTTGAGAGATTTAAACCTACATAGCAGTTGTCACACAGTATTTAGTCATCCCTTTATATCACTTTATGCTCTCTTAAAGAGCCTAGAAAAGCTCCTTGAAAATAGCAACCCTTCTCGTTTAACTTTGGATCACCAATACCATTACATTTATATTGTTCAGTAAGTAGTTGTGGAATGAATGGAAGTCATGGAGGTACATCTAACATTATTCGATTTGACAGAATAATAGCTGCTGTGTTAAAAACCTATTATAGGTCCATTTTATGGCATAAGAACAAAGGATACAGCATTTTGGCAACACACTTTATAGAATGATATGATTTACCAGATTCACACAAGCAAGTGCACAGTCTAGAAATGAACTGGCATGTTTACAGGTGAAAAACAAGTATAAAAATACTTATGAATAGATCATAAATATCTTCCTATCTGAATGCTTAAAAGTTCACACATAGATAAGACGCAGGTCCTCTTTAATTGCTTAAGAGAAAATATAACTACCTTAATTCTTAAACTTTTGTTTGTGATATTAAAGATATATTTCTATCAATTAGAACACTTTTGGATAAGTTGACCTAAGCCCAAATCCAAATGGTTTTGAAGCTTGAAATGGCTTAAACAGGATTTAAAGGATGTTACCAGGGTTCCTTTCCCTTATTTTATAGCTATACTCTTTACTGTAGCTTTAGCTTTATTCTCTTATGGTTAAAAGATGGCAGCATTAACTCAAGACCTCACATACTCTAATTTTAACAGGGAGAGAGAGCTACCAGTGGAACAAATGTCTTAAGCCTGGCTCTCACTGGTTTAAATCTGGATCATGTGCCCAGCTCTGAACCAAGCTATGTGGCATAAGAGAAGTTGTTCTTCAAGGGAATTTGGAATACTATTGGGAAGAAAGAAGAGAAAATGGCAGGCTAAAATATAACAAATGTCTAGCACATAGAGGAATGTTTTCTGTCAAATTTTAAGCATGTGTATGGATTCAATACATTCTTTAAAAATAGATTATATTTTGAGGTATATTAGACTTTCAGCTTTATAAATACAAGGCCCATCTGTTGTTTTTGTGTCCTTGTGGCTTAACAGTGTGCCTTATATAAAGTAGATATTCAATAATACTTTTTGAATGAGTGAGTAAACATGAGCCATCCCTTAACCTTACAGAAATCATTGCAGGACTTCTCTATTGACTTGTGTGATAGAGCAAAATAAGAATTTCTATACATATGTATAAAATAGTTTGGAAAAAAGTATTCATTTGCTACCAAATTAAAGAAGAATTTGTTAGATTCAATTACAATATCATGAAAAGATCTTTACAAGTTGAGATTTTGGCCTCTATTTTAAAATTTGGATTCTTTTTGATCTCTTTCACCTTTTGGGTATAAAATAAACACCATATTTCCTTCGGCATTTCGGAGAACTGAACTTGATAATTCTGGCAGTGCTATTTTGCTCTTTCAAGACATTCAACAGCAAGCACATATGTGTCTGACTAAATGTCACTATGCTTAAGGTTTCTATAATTTGGATTTGAAGGTTGGCAGAGAGAGAAGGCAGGCAGAACTTTTTAGTTTCTTATTACCCTATCCCATGATGTTTCTTTGTTCATTTGATTCTAATGATTCCAACAGGAGTGGAAACCAAAGCTGGAGGATTGGCCTACCACGGGTTAATTAATTAGTGGAAGGGCTATTTCTTGAGTCTGATGGTGGGGAATGGGTCAGAAAAGACTAATTAGACAAGCTTCAAGTTCTAGGGAACTGCCTGTGGAACAGGTGAAAATAAACTGGTGATAATTGAGGGGCTAATTATCCTCTACCTAGCAATTGGCCACCAGGTGTTCTGCAGCACATAAAAGAAGAGACTGGCAGAGCAACAGAGGCTGTTTTGTTCAGAGAAATGGGGATGAGGGTGGGGGGGATGGGGGGTAGGGAACAGAACACACAAAAAAACCCAGAGGACTTTTAAATCTTTAAAATGATGTTTTTTTTTTTTTTTTTTTGCATAATCTTTCTTGTTTTATTGGGTAGAAAACTGGACCAAGGATATGTGCTGGTGTTTTGTTTTATTTGTTTTGAAAGAACTAGTGTCCCTTCTAGTCTGTGCACTCATGAAGAATTTCAGTGCTGGGTGTACACATACATTTATCCTTGTAATTGAGTTTATGGTAACAATCTACATGGAGCATTTATTAGATAGAAAGTTTATTGGCATTTAGAAAGTCAAGGATTAATAATAGAATGGAAACCAACCAGTCTGAATTGTTATGAGCAACTGTTTGTTTCACAACAACCAAACCTTCTCTTATTTATGCTATATTGGAATAATGAGGTCTCAGAATATCTCTAGTGGTGTGAAAGGTATTACGAAGGTATCCCTTAACAGATTTTTCAGCTCTCTTTTACTATCCTAACATGTCATTTTGTGAAAAATCAGCACTTAGAAGCCAATAACTAAACAGGACTGTCTCTGATGTAATGTTTTATAGGCAGTATAAAGAGTGAATACAAGGGGTTAATTATTACCATTAAGATAATATAATGTCCCTTTCATAAATATGTCTGTAAGTCTGAGACAGCATGACAAAAGATAGGAACTATTTTTAAATGGCAAAGGTAAAAATTAGGTTGTCAGGAGAGTTAAGCTTAGACATACATCTTGTCTAATAGCAGCTCTGATCTGCTGTCTTCGCAGATGTCCAAGGCTGGAGAAGGCATTGCTTCTTTGGAGCAGGGCACTTTGCTCTGAAGCAAGGACACGTCTCCCCTCAGGCTCTCAGCACTCAGTGTGGGTGGAGCTCCCTGTAATGCACTGTTCTGGCCTGGGACAACTATGCTGCAGTTATATGGCTGTTTTTAGGCCTGGTTTTTTTATTTGTTTGTTTTGCTTTTTTTCCCCTCTGCTGTTGACATTTCCCTCTGTAGGAAGAGCAACTTAAGGGTAAGTTCAGAACTGGATTGGAATCATGGCTAGAACATGTACCAGTGTTGTGACTTTGAGTAAAGACCTTAAATTCATAGACTTTTGCTTTTTCTCATCTGTAAAATGGAAGTAATGATTACTACCTTCCAGGGAACTTGTAAGGACTAAATAGAATGTAAAATGTCTTTGGTTTCATTAAATTCTGACTGGAAAAATGAACCTATCATCTAGTGTATAAACACCACAAATGTATTATATAGTGAACTGAAATACAGAGAATGTGATACAAATGTTATGGAATAGCTGAAAAGCCAAACAAGGAGTGGTTAGGCAACTTGGTGATTAGTATTAATAGCATCAGGAAGCAAATTCCACTCCTCTACTGAGGGCATAGGGAGAGGGGACAGCATTACTACAACTCAAGGACCATGTTGGTCTTGGCAAGCCAGAACTGAACTGTAGCCAGTACATCTTCATGGGGACACACTAACACTGATGCTCTGAAACAGAAGAGAAACGTTCTACTTCTCCCAAGTCCCACCCTCAGTCCCCACCCTTTTTCTCCCATCAGTTGAACTAAGCCAGAAGCCACTAGACATGGAAGCCAGCCTAAGAAATCCATTAGCCTGTTGGACACAACTTCCCTAAGATCCAGAGAGACTAGAAAAAGGTCAAAGAATGGCTCAGACAGTAATAGTCCTAGGACTGGTACCCATGGCATGATACATTGGTACTTAATTGAGATGTCAGTAGATCCGTGTCTTTTTCCCCTGGGGTCCAGGAGTCTTTCAGTTCTCTTTCTCCTCCCTCATTTCCCTACTCTGACCTTTTAAAGGTCCCCTGAAACCTGGTAGAGATCAGAAAAGAGACTTCAGCCTCAGCACAGGGCCTTCATTCTCTCTAATGCTTCTTCCTTCCTATGCTATGGACTTCTTGGAATCCATCTCTTTTCTGCCCATTTTTTTTTTCCCCTGAGAGAAAATAATTTATCCTTTAGATGAATGCAGAGAATTTTCTTAATATCTCTCACTTCATTCTCTTCAGGGGAACCTTCCAGCTTTCCAATTTGTCATCCTAAATCCAGGGGACCTGATTTACTTTAAAAGCATACATCCAAACATCATATTAGGTGCTAGAAAACCCTACCATAACATTGATGAATGTAACTCTTCCCAACAATGCCTATGACTGGACAAAAGACTAATTCTTAAATAGTTGCTGAAAAATCAAGAAATGTTATTCTTGACCCCTGGCTATATTTATTGGGCTTCTCAAGGGGCAGAGTAGTAAAAAATCTACTTGCCAATGCAGGAGACACAAGAGACACGGGTTCAATCCCAGGTTGGAAGACCCTCTGGAGTACGAAATGGCAACCCACTCCAGAACTTGCCTGGAAAATTCCATGGTCAGAGGAGCCTGGTGGGCCACAATCCATAGGATTGCAAAGATTCAGACATGACTAAGTGTGCGCAGGTGCCCCTCCCCCGCAACATTTATTATAGAATTCTTAATGGGCTTGTATATCTAATTTCCATACCCTCAGCAAGTCATCAAAACTGGGAGCATTGTAGATTGTAGGGGGATGAGGAAAATGGGAACAAGACAAAAATACACATATCCTTACAGGCAAGCCTGGATTGAGTGAAGAAACATTAAACATCATTTTGAAGTGCCAAAATGAACCAAACTGTATTCCCCAATGGTCTGGATGTTGTGAATGTTTATCTTGAATGAAGGAATATTAAATAGTTTCTGGCACCTTCTGGTTAAGGTGGGCATATAACTCCTTTAAGATTTTGAACCCAAAAAATGGTTAATGATTTGACTTATTAAGAAGTAAGTCTCAGCTGTGTGACTAATTATGTACATTAGGCTAATCTGGCCTTCTTTTATGCCATTCAGATGAGGTTTACTGCATAGCAAAGCCTGCTTTTTTTTCTTTTCTTTTTTAAAAATAAGTTGCCCCACGTAGACTCATCAAAGTTTTATCACTTTTTAAAAGCTGAATGGAGGACCAGATAACATTTGTATTATAAAACAGATTACCTTTTCCTTTTTTCTGTGTGTAATATGTATGTAAAAATTAGACATTGAAGATCAGAGAAAGACTACAATCATCTTTTTATTTTATTGTGGAAGTCTCCATTTAAGAAGTCCCTAGACTTAGAACTAGACATTAGGAGAGGCGTCTGAGGAGTAAGGAGTCATGGGGATGAAAGGTTAAAGATAAGAGAACTCTGTATGGGATTTTAATCCACTGGGGAAGCTGTCACAGCATAATTAGAAGAATAAGCTGCGTAGGGACCATGCAGAATCCAGCTGCTCAACCACAGCCTATGACAATTTAGAAAATTCATCTTTTTTAGCCTCAAAATAAAAGCTTTTCCCACATCAGGACTGTCGGGAGAATATGTCTTCTGTAAACTCTGCATGAAGACTGATTTAAGATTCCTGAAAGAATACAGCATATTTCATTGGGGATATATTTCTAAATTAGAATAGCTTTTCTTTTATAGTGTTTCATCTTTTTAACTCTTCAGTGGTTTAAGTTCTTGATTTTGTATGGCTCATGTATTTCTATTTTTTGAAATGGTGCTTAGCCAAAGTCTAAACTATTTGGGAAGAAGAGTCAGCAGTAGTTTGATTTAGTCAGGTCCAATAGCCAAAAGGGAAAAATAGGTGAATAAATTAGCTGAGTACTATACTAAAACATCTAGACAGGCCAAACGATCTATCACCCGGAACACCAGCCCCTGTCAGAGTAGAGGGAATGGCGAGAGAGAGGGGACTGTGGATTCTAAGCCCAAGTAGTAAACTGTATAAACAGTGTAAACTTTCAGAAGACTGCCTCACGTGTCCACTAGGTAAGTGTTACTATTGTTGTTTGAAAGAAAAAAAAAATTACGCTAGTGAGGCAAAATAATTTATTGAGATATTAATTTTTGGTTCTCTCAATTATTTTCTTCATTTCAAATATATCTATATTTATCAAATATATCAAATATATCTATATAGCCAGGCCTTTTAAAAATGCAGTTCTTGGGACTTCCCTGGTGGTTCACAGAAGAATTAATAATCTGCTTTGCAATGCAGGGAACTAAGGTTAAGTATCAGCTTCGCAATGCGAGGAACTAAGATCCCACATGCTGCAGAGCAACTAAACCTGTATGCCACAACTAAGACCCAATATAGCAAAATAAATAAATATTTAAAATGCAGTTCTTTTCCCTTCTCTTTCATTTATTCTAGTTTTATTGAGGCATAATTGAAATACATCATTGTATAACATGTACAATGTAAAGGTTTGACTTACATATGTGTGGAATGATCACCACAGTAAGTTTAGTTAACACCCATCATCTCATATAGATATAATAGAAAGAAATGGAAGAAAAAGTTTTTCTCCTTGTAATGAGACTTATTGGAGCTTCCCTGTGGCTCAGTGGTAAAGAATTCACCTGCCAGTGCAGGGGATGTAGATTCGATCCCTGAGTCAAGAAGATCCCCTGGAGAAGGTAATGGCAACCCACCCCAGTATTCTTGCCTGGGAAGTCCCATGGACAGAGGAGCCTAGTGTGCTGCAGTCCATGTGGTCACAAAGAGACATGACTTAGTGACTAACAGCAACAAGTGAGAACTCTTAGGATTAACTCTCTTAATTAACAATTTTCATATATATCATTCATCTGTGTTAACTAAAATCATCATGTTATACATTACATTTATAGTACTTATTTATCTTATAACTGGAAGTTTGTACCTTTTGACTATTTTCCTTCAATTTCTTCTCCCCTCACCTCCACCCCAACCTTTGGGAGCTACAAATCTGCTCTGTTTTTCACTGAATTTTTTTCCCCATATATAAGTGAGGTCATATATACAGTATTTGTCTGTCTGACTCATTTCACTTAGCATAATGCCCTCAAGCTCCATTTATTTTGTCACAATGGCAGAATTTCCTTTTTTTTTTTTATGGTTGAATAGTACTCTTGGGATTTCTCTGGTGGTCCAGTGGCTAAAACTTCCAAGTTCCCAATTCAGGAAACTCAAGTTTGATTTCTGTCTGGGAAATTAGATCCCATATGCTGCAATGAAGACCCAACCTAGGCAAAAAAAAAAGGGGGGGGGATAATATTCCTTTGAATGTTTTATCCATTCATCCATCAGTGGACACTTAGGTTGTTTATCTGTCTTGCCTTTTGTAAGTATTGCTGGATAGCCAGACTCTATATTTCATATCTTCATGATTATTTACAGAACCTGAATTAGAAGCTACTTGAAGGCAACTTCTCTGTCTTTTGTGAAAGCCTAAACTCTTGTGGCTAATCTGGTAAAGAATCTGCCTGCAATACGGGAGACATGGGTTTGATCCCTGGGTTGGGAAGATCCCCTGGAGAAGGGAAAGGCTACCCACTCCAGTATTCTGGCCTAGAGAATTCCATGGACTATATAGTACATGGGGTTGCAAAGAATCAGACAAGACTGAGCTACTTTCACTTACTTACTTACTATCAGACTTCTCTCTTCTATTTGGGCTTCCCTGGTGGCTCAGAGGTTAAAGCGTCTGCCTGGAATGCAGAAGACCTGGGTTCTATCCCTGGGTTGGGAAGATCCCCTGGAGAAAGAAATGGCAAGAGCCTGGTAGGCTACAGTCCATGGGGTCCCAAAGAGTGGGACACGACTGAGTGACTTCACTTTCACTTTAAACTCTTTAAAGGGATTATGTAAGGGAGGAAAGAGAAGTGCATGTCTTTAAGAGAACTTAGGAGGGGCAAGTTGAGAGCAATAGCGAGAGCTTTTTTGGTAGTAGCGACTTGTTCAGTGCTCATAGTGACATCAAAAGGGGTAAAACCTCAGAGGGGATGTAATTGTGGTCACCTCTGGAGCACAGGATCCTCCTGTTTCACTGAAGTTTCACACACACTGAGCTCAGCTCAGCCTTCAAATCCCAGGAGACCCTGAGGACTGAGATAGTGTGTGTCTCAGCAGTGACCCCTGCTGCCAAATAACCACTTATTAAAGGACCTTCCTGAGCCATTGATGTGAGGTTGCCTAAAACCCTAGAACTTTACAGAATACTTTGAGTGGATGTGAGAGTGGGAGCAATAACAAGTGAAATAAAATCCCATCCAATGTGGTAGGATAAGGGCTGGGAGATGGATTTAAGTGAACTTAGAGAAATGAATAAATATTGGGCTTCCCCGATGGCTCAGCAGGAATCCACCTGCAATGCAGAAGACATGGGAGGCATGGGTTCAATCCCTGGGTTGGGAAGATCCCTTGGAGGAGGAAATGACAACCCACTCTCACATTCTTGCCTGGAAAACCCCATGGACAGAGCAACTATAGTCCATGGGGTCGCAAAGAGTGAGACACGACTGAGCAACCTAAGCAAAAGAACAGAGAAATAAATAAGACTTGTTATTTATCATAGTTTACCAATTAAAATTCAGACCCACCTTATTTGGGTCTGAAAAATTTATCATAAGGATAAAGTGATATTGTAGCCTTACTTCTATCTGCAAACCCACCTCATTCTACCACCCCCCTTCCTTACTGCACTCTAGCCATGCTGATTAGTTTCCAATCTGCTCTGCTCCTTTGTTATCTGGGGATCTTTGCCATTCAGCTTCCTTTTGCCTAAAAAAATGCTCCTCTAAATATTTGCATGATTGGCTTTTCCTCACCTTTTAGGTCTTACCTTAAGTGCCATTTCCCAAGTGAAGTTATCCCTTAGAACCAAATGAAAAGAACCTTTTCTTAGATCTATGACAAAACAGTTACTCTCAATTCAGTTCAGTCAGTTCAGTGGCTCAGTCATGTCTTTGCAACTTGAATTACAGCACACCAGGCCTCCCTGTGCATCACCAACTCCCAGAGTTCACTCAAACTCATGTCCATCGAGTCAGTGATGCCATCCAGCCATCTCATCCTCTGTCTTCCCCTTTTCCTCCTGCCCCCAATCCCTCCCAGCATCAGAGTCTTTTCCAATGAGTCAACTCTTTGTATGAG
>NW_011494843.1:1601650-1601915 GCF_000754665.1 Bison bison bison | reverse complement strand
AGTCCAAGGGACTCTCAAGAGTCTTCTCCAACACCACAGTTCAAAAGCATCAATTCTTTGGCGCTCAGCCTTCTTCACAGTCCAACTCTCACATCCATACATGACCACTAGAAAACCATAGCCTTGACTGCTGCTGCTAAGTCGCTTCAGTTGTGTCTGACTCTGTGCGACCCCATAGACGGCAGCCCACCACGCTCCCCCGTCCCTGGGATTCTCCAGGCAAGAACACTGGAGTGGGTTGCCATTTCCTTCTCCAGTGCATAAA